>NC_056725.1:1824236468-1824256468 GCF_019279795.1 Protopterus annectens
AAACACACACACACACAGAGGAGACCACACACACACACACACACACACAGGAGACCACACACACACACACACACACAGGAGACCACACACACACACACACACAGGAGACCACACACACACACACACACAGGAGACCACACACACACACACACACACACACACAGGAGACCACACGCACACACACAGGAGACCACACGCACACACACAGGAGACCACACGCACACACACACAGGAGACCACACGCACACACACACACAGGAGACCACACACACACACACAGGAGCACACACACACACACAGGCTGGAGCACACACACACACACAGACAGGAGACCACACACACACACACACACACAGAGACCACACACACACACACACAGGAGACCACACACACACACACACAGGAGACCACACACACACACACAGGAGACCACACACACACACACACACACACAGGAGACCACACACACACACACAGGAGACCACACACACACACACACAGGAGACCACACACACACACACACACAGGCAGGAGACCACACACACACACACACACAGGCAGGAGACCACACACACACACACACAGGCAGGAGACCACACACACACAGGCAGGAGACCACACACACACACACACAGGCAGGAGACCACACACACACACACAGGCAGGAGACCACACACACACACACAGGCAGGAGACCACACACACACACACAGGCAGGAGACCACACACACACACACAGGCAGGAGACCACACACACACACACAGGCAGGAGACCACACACACACACACAGGAGACCACACACACACACACACAGGAGACCACACACACACACACACACAGGAGAACACACACACACACAGGCACAGGAGAACACACACACAGGCACAGGAGACCACACACACACACAGGCATGAGACCACACACACACACAGGCGTGAGACCACACACACACACACAGGCGTGAGACCACACACACACACACACACACACACACACACACACAGGCAGGAGACCACACACACACACACAGGCAGGAGACCACACACACACACACAGGCAGGAGACCACACACACACACACACACAGGCAGGAGACCACACACACACACACAGGCAGGAGACCACACACACACACACACAGGCAGGAGACCACACACACACACACAGGCAGGAGACCACACACACACACAGGAGACCACACGCACACACACACACAGGAGACCACACGCACACACACACACAGGAGACCACACGCACACACACACACAGGAGACCACACGCACACACACAGGAGACCACACGCACACACACACAGGCAGGAGACCACACACACACACACAGGCAGGAGACCACACACACACACAGGAGACCACACACACACACAGGCAGAGACACACACACACACAGGCAGAGACACACACACACACAGGAGACCACACACACACACACACAGGCAGGAGACCACACACACACACACAGGCAGGAGACCACACACACACACACAGGCAGGAGACCACACACACACACACACACAGGCAGGAGACCACACACACACAGGCAGGAGACCACACACACACACACACAGGCAGGAGACCACACACACACAGGCAGGAGACCACACACACACAGGCAGGAGACCACACACACACACAGGCAGGAGACCACACACACACACAGAGACACACACACACACACAGAGGAAGACACACACACACACACAGAGGAACACACACACACACACACAGAGACACACACACACACACACACACACACACACACACACACACAGGCAGGAGACCACACACACACACACACACAGGCAGGAGACCACACACACACAGGCAGGAGACCACACACACACACACACACAGGCAGGAGACCACACACACACACACAGGCAGGAGACCACACACACACACACAGGCAGGAGACCACACACACACACACACAGGCAGGAGACCACACACACACACACACACACACACACACACACACACAGGCAGGAGACCACACACACACACACAGGCAGGAGACCACACACACACAGGAGACCACACACACACACAGGCAGGAGACCACACACACACACACACACACACACAGGCAGGAGACCACACACACACACACACACAGGCAGGAGACCACACACACACACACACAGGCAGGAGACCACACACACACACACACAGGCAGGAGACCACACACACACACACACACACAGGCAGGAGACCACACACACACACACAGGCAGGAGACCACACACACACACAGGCAGGAGACCACACACACACACACACAGGCAGGAGACCACACACACACACACAGGCAGGAGACCACACACACACACACACAGGCAGGAGACCACACACACACACAGGCAGGAGACCACACACACACACAGGCAGGAGACCACACACACACACACACACAGGCAGACCACACACACACAGGCAGACCACACACACACAGGCTGGAGACCACACACACACACAGGCTGGAGACCACACACACACACAGGCGTGAGACACCACACACACACAGGCAGACCACCACACACACACACACACACAGGCAGGAGCACACACACACACAGGCAGGACCACACACACACACAGGCAGGAGACCACACACACACACAGGCAGGAGACCACACACACACACACACACAGGCAGGAGACCACACACACACACACAGGCAGGAGACCACACACACACACAGGCAGGAGACCACACACACACACAGGCAGGAGACCACACACACACACACAGGCAGGAGACCACACACACACACACACAGGCAGGAGACCACACACACACACACACAGGCAGGAGACCACACACACACACACACACACAGGCAGGAGACCACACACACACACAGGCAGGAGACCACACACACACACAGGCAGGAGACCACACACACACACACAGGCAGGAGACCACACACACACACACACAGGCAGGAGACCACACACACACAGGCAGGAGACCACACACACACACACACAGGCAGGAGACCACACACACACACACACAGGCGTGAGACACCACACACACACAGGCGTGAGACCACACACACACACACACAGGCAGGAGACCACACACACACACACACACACACAGGCAGGAGACCACACACACACACACACACACACACACAGGCAGGAGACCACACACACACACACACACACACAGGCAGGAGACCACACACACACACACACACAGGCAGGAGACCACACACACACACACAGGAGACCACACACACACACACACAGGCAGGAGACCACACACACACACAGGCAGGAGACCACACACACACACACACACAGGCAGGAGACCACACACACACACACAGGCAGGAGACCACACACACACACACAGGCAGGAGCTCACACAGACAGGCAGGAGCACACACACACACAGACAGGAGCACACACACACACACACACAGACAGGAGCGCACACACACACACAGACAGGAGCACACACACACACACACAGACAGGAGCACACACACACACACACAGACAGGAGCGCACACACACACACACACACACACACACACACACACAGGCAGGAGACCACACACACACACACAGGCAGGAGACCACACACACACACACACACACACACACACACAGAGGAGACCACACGCACGCACACACACACAGGAGACCACACACACACACAGACAGGAGCACACACACACACACACAGGAGCACACACACACACACACACAGACAGGAGCACACACACACACACACACACACACAGGAGCACACACACACACACACACACACACACACAGACAGGAGCACACACACACACACACACAGACAGGAGCTCACACACACACACACAGACAGGAGCTCACACACACACACAGACAGGAGCTCACACACACACACACACACAGGAGCTCACACACACACACAGACAGGAGCTCACACACACACACACAGACAGGAGCTCACACACACACACAGACAGGAGCTCACACACACACACAGACAGGAGCTCACACACACAGACAGGAGCTCACACACACACACACAGACAGGAGCTCACACACACACACAGACAGGAGCTCACACACACACAGGCAGGAGCTCACACACACACAGGCAGGAGCACACACACACACAGGAGCTCACACACACACACAGGAGCTCACACACACACACACACACAGACAGGAGCTCACACACACACACAGACAGGAGCTCACACACACACAGACAGGAGCACACACACACACACACACACAGACAGGAGCTCACACACACACACACACAGACAGGAGCTCACACACACACACACACACAGACAGGAGCTCACACACACACACACACACACACACACAGGAGCTCACACACACACACACACACACAGGAGCTCACACACACACACACACACACAGGAGCTCACACACACACACACACACACAGGCAGGAGCTCACACACACACACACAGGCAGGAGCTCACACACACACACACACACACACACACACACACACACAGGCAGGAGCTCACACACACACACACAGGCAGGAGCTCACACACACACACACACACACACACAGGCAGGAGCTCACACACACACACACAGGCAGGAGCTCACACACACACACACACACAGGCAGGAGCTCACACACACACACACACACAGGCAGGAGCTCACACACACACACACACACACACACACACAGGCAGGAGCTCACACACACACACACACACACACACAGGCAGGAGCTCACACACACACACACACACAGGCAGGAGCTCACACACACACACACACACACACACACAGGCAGGAGCTCACACACACACACACACACACAGGCAGGAGCTCACACACACACACACACACACACAGGCAGGAGCTCACACACACACACACACACACACAGGCAGGAGACCACACACACACACACACACACACACAGGCAGGAGACCACACACACACACACACACACAGGCAGGAGCTCACACACACACACACAGGCAGGAGCTCACACACACACACACACACAGGCAGGAGCTCACACACACACACACAGGCAGGAGCTCACACACACACACACACAGGCAGGAGCTCACACACACACACACACAGGCAGGAGCTCACACACACACACACACACACACACACAGGCAGGAGCTCACACACACACACACAGGCAGGAGCTCACACACACACACAGGCAGGAGCTCACACACACACACACAGGCAGGAGCTCACACACACACACACACAGGCAGGAGCTCACACACACACACACACAGGCAGGAGCTCACACACACACACAGAGGCAGGAGCTCACACACACACACACACAGAGGCAGGAGCTCACACACACACACACAGAGGCAGGAGCTCACACACACACACACAGAGGCAGGAGCTCACACACACACACAGAGGCAGGAGCTCACACACACACACACAGAGGCAGGAGCTCACACACACACACACACAGAGGCAGGAGCTCACACACACACACAGAGGCAGGAGCTCACACACACACACAGAGGCAGGAGCTCACACACAGAGGCAGGAGCTCACACACAGAGGCAGGAGCTCACACACACAGAGGCAGGAGCTCACACACACAGAGGCAGGAGCTCACACACACACAGAGGCAGGAGCTCACACACACACAGAGGCAGGAGCTCACACACACAGAGGCAGGAGCTCACACACACAGAGGCAGGAGCTCACACACACACACACAGAGGCAGGAGCTCACACACACAGAGGCAGGAGCTCACACACACACACAGAGGCAGGAGCTCACACACACACACAGAGGCAGGAGCTCACACACACACACAGAGGCAGGAGCTCACACACACACAGAGGCAGGAGCTCACACACACACACACACACACACACACACACACACACACACACAGAGGCAGGAGCTCACACACACACACACACACACACACACAGAGGCAGGAGCTCACACACACACACACACAGAGGCAGGAGCTCACACACACACAGAGGCAGGAGCTCACACACACACAGAGGCAGGAGCTCACACACACACAGAGGCAGGAGCTCACACACACACACAGAGGCAGGAGCTCACACACACACACAGAGGCAGGAGCTCACACACACACACACACACAGAGGCAGGAGCTCACACACACACACACACACAGAGGCAGGAGCTCACACACACACACACACACACAGAGGCAGGAGCTCACACACACACACACACACACACACACACACACACACAGAGGCAGGAGCTCACACACACACACACACACACACACACACACAGAGGCAGGAGCTCACACACACACACAGAGGCAGGAGCTCACACACACACACACAGAGGCAGGAGCTCACACACACACACACACAGAGGCAGGAGCTCACACACACAGAGGCAGGAGCTCACACACACACACACAGAGGCAGGAGCTCACACACACACACACACAGAGGCAGGAGCTCACACACACACACAGAGGCAGGAGCTCACACACACACACAGAGGCAGGAGCTCACACACACACACAGAGGCAGGAGCTCACACACACACACACAGAGGCAGGAGCTCACACACACACACACAGAGGCAGGAGCTCACACACACACACACACAGAGGCAGGAGCTCACACACACACACAGAGGCAGGAGCTCACACACACACACACAGGCAGGAGCTCACACACACACACACAGAGGCAGGAGCTCACACACACACACACAGAGGCAGGAGCTCACACACACACACACAGAGGCAGGAGCTCACACACACACACAGAGGCAGGAGCTCACACACACACACAGAGGCAGGAGCTCACACACACACACAGAGGCAGGAGCTCACACACACACACAGAGGCAGGAGCTCACACACACACACAGAGGCAGGAGCTCACACACACACAGAGGCAGGAGCTCACACACACACACAGAGGCAGGAGCTCACACACACACACACAGAGGCAGGAGCTCACACACACACACAGAGGCAGGAGCTCACACACACACACAGAGGCAGGAGCTCACACACACACACAGAGGCAGGAGCTCACACACACACAGAGGCAGGAGCTCACACACACACAGAGGCAGGAGCTCACACACACACACACAGGCAGGAGCTCACACACACAGGCAAGAGCTCAGGCAGGAGCTCACACACACACACAAGAGCTCGCTCACACACAGAGAGGCAGGAGACCACACACACACAGAGGCAGGAGACCACACACACACAGAGGCAGGAGACCACACACACACACACAGAGGCAGGAGACCACACACACACACAGGCAGGAGACCACACACACACACACACACACACACACACACACACACACACACAGGCAGGAGCACACACACACACACAGAGGCAGGAGCACACACACACACAGAGGCAGGAGCACACACACACACACAGACAGGAGCTCACACACACACACACACACACACACACACACACACAGACAGGAGCTCACACACACACACAGACAGGAGCTCACACACACACACACAGACAGGAGCTCACACACACACACAGACAGGAGCTCACACACACACACAGACAGGAGCTCACACACACACACAGACACACACACAGAGGCAGGAGCTCACACACACACAGAGGCACACAGAGGCAGGAGCTCACACACACACACACACACAGGCAGGAGACCACACACACACACACACAGGCAGGAGACCACACACACACACACACACACACACACAGGCAGGAGACCACACACACACACACACACACACAGGCAGGAGCTCACACACACACACACACACACACACAGGAGCTCACACACACACACACACACACACACAGGAGCTCACACACACACACACACACAGGAGCTCACACACACACACACACAGGAGCTCACACACACACACACAGACAGGAGCTCACACACACACACACAGACAGGAGCTCACACACACACACACACACAGACAGGAGCTCACACACACACACACAGGAGCTCACACACACACACACACACACAGGAGCTCACACACACACACACACAGACAGGAGCTCACACACACACACACACACACACACAGACAGGAGCTCACACACACACACACACACACACACACACAGACAGGAGCTCACACACACACACACACAGACAGGAGCTCACACACACACACACACAGACAGGAGCTCACACACACACACACAGGAGCTCACACACACACACAGCAGGAGCTCACACACACACACACACGCAGGAGCTCACACACACACACACACACACAGGCAGGAGCTCACACACACACACACACACAGGCAGGAGCTCACACACACACACACACAGGCAGGAGCTCACACACACACACACACACAGGCAGGAGCTCACACACACACACAGGCAGGAGCTCACACACACACACACACAGGCAGGAGCTCACACACACACACACACACACAGGCAGGAGCTCACACACACACACAGGCAGGAGCTCACACACACACAGGCAGGAGCTCACACACACACACACAGGCAGGAGCTCACACACACACAGGCAGGAGCTCACACACACACAGGCAGGAGCTCACACACACACACACAGGCAGGAGCTCACACACACACACACAGGCAGGAGCTCACACACACACACAGGCAGGAGCTCACACACACACACAGGCAGGAGCTCACACACACACACAGGCAGGAGCTCACACACACACACAGGCAGGAGCTCACACACACACAGGCAGGAGCTCACACACACACAGGCAGGAGCTCACACACACACACACACAGGCAGGAGCTCACACACACACACACACACACAGGCAGGAGCTCACACACACACACACACAGGCAGGAGCTCACACACACACACACAGGCAGGAGCTCACACACACACACAGGCAGGAGCTCACACACACACAGGCAGGAGCTCACACACACAGGCAGGAGCTCACACACACAGGCAGGAGCTCACACACACAGGCAGGAGCTCACACACACACACACAGGCAGGAGCTCACACACACACACACACAGGCAGGAGCTCACACACACACACACACACAGGCAGGAGCTCACACACACACACACAGGCAGGAGCTCACACACACACACAGGCAGGAGCTCACACACACACACACAGGCAGGAGCTCACACACACACACAGGCAGGAGCTCACACACACACACACACAGGCAGGAGCTCACACACACACACACACACAGGCAGGAGCTCACACACACACACACACACACAGGCAGGAGCTCACACACACACAGGAGCTCACACACAGGCAGGAGCTCACACACAGGCAGGAGCTCACACACACAGGCAGGAGCTCACACACACACACAGGCAGGAGCTCACACACACACACACACACACACAGGCAGGAGCTCACACACACACAGGCAGGAGCTCACACACACACAGGCAGGAGCTCACACACACACACACACACACACACAGGCAGGAGCTCACACACACACACACAGGCAGGAGCTCACACACACACAGGCAGGAGCTCACACACACACACACAGGCAGGAGCTCACACACACACACACACACAGGCAGGAGCTCACACACACACACACACAGGCAGGAGCTCACACACACACACACACAGGCAGGAGCTCACACACACACACACACAGGCAGGAGCTCACACACACACACACACACAGGCAGGAGCTCACACACACACACACACACACAGGCAGGAGCTCACACACACACAGGCAGGAGCTCACACACACACACACACACAGGCAGGAGCTCACACACACACACACACACACAGGCAGGAGCTCACACACACACACACAGGCAGGAGCTCACACACACACACACACAGGCAGGAGCTCACACACACACACACACAGGCAGGAGCTCACACACACACACACACACACAGGCAGGAGCTCACACACACACACACACACACACAGGCAGGAGCTCACACACACACACACACAGGCAGGAGCTCACACACACACACACACAGGCAGGAGCTCACACACACACACACAGGCAGGAGCTCACACACACACACACACAGGTGGGAGACCACACACACACAGGCAGCAGCTCACACACACACACACAGGCAGCAGCTCACACACACACACACACAGGCAGCAGCTCACACACACACACACACAGGCAGGAGCTCACACACACACACACACAGGCAGGAGCTCACACACACACACACACAGGCAGGAGCTCACACACACACACACACAGGCAGGAGCTCACACACACACACACACACAGGCAGGAGCTCACACACACACACACACAGGCAGCAGCTCACACACACACACACACACAGGCAGCAGCTCACACACACACACACACACACACAGGCAGCAGCTCACACACACACACACACACAGGCAGGAACTCACACACACACACACACACAGGCAGGAACTCACACACACACACACACAGGCAGGAACTCACACACACACACACACAGGCAGGAACTCACACACACACACACACACAGGCAGGAACTCACACACACACACACACAGGCAGGAGCTCACACACACACACAGGCAGGAGCTCACACACACACAGGCAGGAGCTCACACACACACAGGCAGGAGCTCACACACACACACACACAGGCAGGAGCTCACACACAGGCAGGAGCTCACACACACACAGGCAGGAGCTCACACACACACACAGGAGCTCACACACACACAGGAGCTCACACACACACACACAGGAGCTCACACACACACACACACACACACACACACACACACACACACACACACAGGCAGGAGCTCACACACACACACACACACACACACACACACACACACACACACACACACACAGGAGCTCACACACACACACACAGGCAGGAGCTCACACACACACAGGCAGGAGCTCACACACACACACAGGCAGGAGCTCACACACACACAGGCAGGAGCTCACACACACACACAGGAGCTCACACACACACACAGGCAGGAGCTCACACACACACACACACAGGCAGGAGCTCACACACACACACAGGCAGGAGCTCACACACACACACAGGCAGGAGCTCACACACACACACAGGCAGGAGCTCACACACACACACAGGCAGGAGCTCACACACACACACAGGCAGGAGCTCACACACACACACACAGGGCAGGAGCTCACACACACACACAGAGGCAGGAGCTCTCTCAGGCAGGAGCTCACACACACACACAGGCATTTTATCCTGTAGACTTGGGGGGGAGCAGAAGGGAGCTGTAAATGACAGTGCACTATGAAAGAGCTGGGAATCCAGAGAATAAACAGGTTTGATCTTGTTGGAAGAAAACGAACAAAGGGCTACAATTGCTTTATCATGTGAGCTTGCTTTTCCTGACGTAAAATGAGAATATGCTAAAGAAAATAATGCAACAGACAGGGAATCAAATTTCTGTAGAAAATACTATGAAATTTCATCAATACCAAACATGTTCTACAATGAAGATGCTGAGCACCGAAATGCCATAAGAAACGCATGTATTGCTTTTTATGGCACTATATATCACTTTGAAAGAAAAGAGACTTGTGTTTAACATGTCACTGTTTTCACTCTACTTTAACGGACAGTAACTGCACTGCAACTTTAGGCACACCCATCATCTCCTCATCCCCACAATGTTTCAGTAAGGCTACACTTTTACGTATAGTAAAAACTACAGTGAAAAATAATACATGCTGCTTATCTTTACCACCAAAACAGGTTTTAAAAAATTCAGAGAAACATGAAATTTATTCCACTTTTTTTTTTAGAAAAATTTACGAATGATTTAAACAAAAACAAATGCATTAAATCACAAACAAAACAGAAAAAACATTTTTTATAAAAACAGACCACTACACAAGTTACATATTCTGTACATTATAAACACACAACCCTCATGAAGCTCACCTGGTTTATTCTCCTTCCAATTCCCTGTACTCCTGCATACAAAATGCATTCAACTACCATCTTTGCTTTTTAAGAACAGTTTACTCTATGAAAATGTAATCCAAAAAATAAACCAGTGGAACAAGAAGTGGGGGCACTAAACTTAAAGCCATTAGCCTGACAACATGACGATATCTTTAGATCATACATTATGATTACTGTTTGCAAACTGTCAAATTTTAGTAAAGCAAGCACCTTAACAGTTATTCTGTACCAATCAATAATGAGAAAGCAGCTCACCTATTACAGCTTGGACCACAGTGCGCCACAATTACTCAAAACACACTAATGGAATCATTAACCATAACAAGGACAAAGTTATTACTTGTGGGGAGGGGGGTTACCTCTTAACTGCATAGATTCTGGGCTCGTATCTGTTCTTCAATTAGTGGAATTCTGGCAAATCATTGTGGGCTGTAAGTCATTACATTTGACAGACACTCAGGCTTCAGTTTTTATACATTTCGGAAAAATACATTCTAAAAAACTGTTATGCTGGCTTTTAAGTTTATAAAAGCAATAATAAAAAATTGCCCCCCGATTTTAGACGAACATTTGTTTTGGCTTTGTATAAATTTCTTGGGCTAAGTGGGCGAGAGGTGTGGTGATCAGTTATTTCCTCACTCAACTAAGGTAAAGGAAACAGCCATCCCCGTTTCACAATTCCACCCAGTTTACTCCATTAATGCAGGCATTTGCCCAGGCACCAACTCTAATCAGCGCTGGCAAAATTATATATGTTCAAACAGAAATCGCCACAAGATGATTAATATGCTGCTGCTTGACATCATATAGAGTCAAATGCAACGTTCCTTCAAATTATACATCTTTAATTTTTACAATTCGCCTTGGAAAGTGCAAAAAGTTACACCCCAAATGTATACCCATAAGAAGTCATAAAGTCCCTGTGTCGTCTGTCGACAGCATAATTTCTTGTATTTTTCCAAAAACACTACAGCAATCAGTACCATGTTACAAACTCCTACCATGGGGGAAAACTTGCTCATGTTACTTGCACAACATAAACACTCCAAAGTTATGGCCTCACATTCCGATATACTTTTCCAACTCATACTACCGCTTCCTTTAAAACATACCTCTGCTCACCTGAATAAGCATTTAAAGTCATTTTACCTAAGTTAACAAACCTCAAGAGATCAACTCGTGCAAAAATATATATATATATTGCCCTACGCTGAGACAGTAAATACACCGGAACATCGGCTCATAAAACTCCGCAGTGAAATCCAAAAGGTACACTTTCGCACGATTAACGGTACTGGGTTTACTACAACAGACAGGGCAGAGGTTTAACTTGCTTATCAATGCACCCGCAGACGGACAACACTGGTTTCACTTCTCTTCATTCACTTTTCCACTCTTTACCTTTCACCTTGCCGAAAGTACCAACCCCCAGTGTATCTGCTAGGATATAATGTCCAATCTTCACTCGACCATCATGCTTCTGTTTCTCTGTGGCCGCCATCTTCAAGTTGACTAACCAGCTGACAGCATAAGAGAATTTAAGAGAGGCGGAAGTGACGCTTGTGTAAACAGGAAACAGCTGATTTATATGTCACGTAATCCACGAGTTTTGTCAGTTCTCGGAAACAACTGGTGGTTGCTAAGTTCCGTAGGTGCTATCTCACGATGACTGGGTGTAGCCCTGGAAAATGTGGGGAAGTGTAGTATTCAAAGAATAGTGAACAAATTGACTAGTTGTCTCCCCCTCTGCATAAATTCTGTTTACCAGGAATCTTATATTCAACATGTTGTCTTTATCACTTTATGGATAATTAAATATTGTTGTTGTTGTTAATCATAGGTTCATAGGTAGGTACTAGGCTAAGCCTAGCCAAACGGTACCCTGGCTTTTGCCACCCAAGAAAATTATTTTCCTCTGCCCCTGTCAAGCAAAGCCACAGAAGTGATCCCCGTGGTGAATTTCCTATCTCCCGTCCAATCATCAAGATTTTTCTTGAAGAGTGCTAATGAGGAGCTTTGTTTGATATAGATAGGTAGTTTGTTCCAGAGTATGGGAAGTCTCTGAGATATGAATCTATCCCTCCAGCATGTTCTGTTTATTGTGGTGACAAGGTTTAGGTCCCTAGGGTGTGTAGCTCGGAGGGATTGGTATTTCTTTACGTGAAGCATGTCCAACAGCTCTGGGTTTGACATAGCTTTGTATGTGAGGCAGAGATCGCCTCTGAGTAGGCAATATGCGACAGAGTAAAGCTGGAGTTTTTTCAGACGGTCTGTGTAGGGCATCTGTTTGAGGCCGGTAATCCTCTTCGTGAGGTGTTTTTGTGGCCTTTCCAGTTGTTGTAGATGTCTTGTGAGGTACATACCAAAAGGGGCGTTGTACTCTATAATGGGTCTAATGATTGATGAGTAGAGGGGAATAATGACCTCTTTTTTCCTGGATGAGAAACCTTTTGTGATGAGGTGTGCCACGTAGAAGGATTTCCTGACTACTGTGGCAATGTGATTATCAGTTTAATATTCTCAAGTAACATTGCTATATTTTCAAATATCCGAAGATAAGACATTTGATTACAGAAACGTGAAATTTTCTAAGATAAATTAAATACACAACCAGTGCAAAGGTGTGAACTGGACTCTACCTTTTTTAAGCTAAAATAAAAGCTCAGTCTTGCAGAGGTTTGGGGCAAATGGGAATTTTGAGGCAGACTTCTTAATGATACTATTTCTCTAGTTTCACTTAAAATTAAGGGGTTTCAGGTAACAGAAGTAATGTTTGTATTCAACTATTAGGGGGAAAGTAAATTATTTTGATCCTAAAAATCTCAGTACCTATGTATTTTCTTTTTTTTTTTTTTGCAGGACCAACAGCCCAAGTGGACTGTCCAGTATAAAGGACAGGTGATAACTATATTGTCAAATGCTTAACGTTTTTAGTGGAACAAATACTGATGCATTTCTCTTTCAAATAAAGGTTCCAATACAGAAAATATTTTATATTTTTTATTTTATATTTTATTATGATGTAGATATCCAAAATATTTTCTCTGTTGCTTTGTGTTACAGTGTTTTAGAAAAAGGTTTTAGTATGTATCATAATTAAATGTGATTTATCTATATTCTTATTAACAAAAAAACCCAGCAAACTGACCATGTTTCATTCTGTGGCGTATTTATCATCAGGTACACCTCCATTTATTTACTTACTGATTAAATGATCCAAAAAGATCAATTTCAGTCATTTCTTGTACTCAAGTGCAAACATTTATAGAAAGAAAGCATCAGAACTTCAACACTAGATTGTCTTCTGCTTTCCTACACATGGAGCCAATGTAATCTGTTCTCTTTACCTTCTGCCACTGGTGCTACTTTAGATTTTTCTCTGATGTCCTCAGTTCTTCATCTTTCCCACAGTGTACATTCTACCATTTGTCCCAGACACATCATTTTCATCAGCTCTACCTTCCTCAACAGCTCTGTCTTTACTGCCAAGGTTTATGTACCATACAGTAGTATTGGTCACATCACTGTTTTGTACATGTCACTTTTCAGTTTCTTAGGCTTTCTTTTGTCACACAATACCATTGAAACTCTGTGCCACATAGCTGTAGGCCTCTGATTCTAGATTTGGCCTCCTCACTCAAACTTCCCTTCCCCTAAATCATTCCCAGATTCTTGAAACTGTTAACTTGTTCCACTATTTTGCCATCTTTCTCTGTTTTTAGCTTTGTTACCATGACACTATTCTTGTCTGTACTCAGTTCATCCTGTGTACCTTCAGTTTGCATTGCATTTCCATATCGTTTGCTGAAGTTCTTGTTCAGAGTCTGCTTGTAATACCACATTGTCTGCATACAGCAACATTGTGACCCTGTCCCTTCTAATCTGTTTGCTCATGTAGTCTATGACTAGTATGAATAGTTCAGTGCTGAACCTTGTGAACACCCAATGCCACTGGGGACCCCACTGTGAGTTTGAACACTGTCCATACTTGTATCATTGGGTCCTTGTACATAGTCTACACTAATTCTGCCAATGTTTCTAGAACTTCAAACCATTACAGGATTGTTCAAATTAGCTTTCTTGGCACCTTGTGATGTGCCTCTAATACCTTGTTCTTTGTTATTGTGATCACTCCTTTTGCCTCTTTGATAGCCAACCAGTATTCTTAGCCTGGTCTGTCTTTTATATCATCTACTTTTTCCTGCATTCCTTCTTTCTTTTGATAATTTCCTGGATTTCTGCTTCCACCACCAACTTTTGTTATGTACCTTATTAAATTGTACTTATTAATATATGTTATATGTGGAGCTTTTCTACCTGGGACTGATGAAAAAGGACTTGTGTTCAGTTGGACTTTCCCTGTAACCAAATATAAAATAAATACAAATTTCCATACCTGTCTGAGATGCATATCTGTCCTATAATCCTCACACATTTTGTTTTGAGACAGTGCCATCCTTTTGCATCTTCACCTGTTTCCTCTTCTTCTGGATGTGCTTGAGCCCTAAGCATTTCCTTTAACTTTGATGATTTCACTCCAGTCAACTTCAGATCTTCAGCCTAGTCTCTACTGACCTTAGAGCCTTCTTTGTCTACTGCTTTCAAACTGTTTCTGCTAGTGGTTTATGCTGTTGTCCTACTGGTTCATTGGGAATGATTTTGCAATCTACCCCAATGCCTTTTCCTTACTAGGAGGAAGTCTACCCAAGTTACAGTATATGTTGGCTACTTTTCCACTTTCTTTTACTGTTATTCTCTTACTGTGAACTGCAATCCACCTTTCCCTGTCTTACACCCCCCATAGAGGCTGAAGTCCATATTGTGTTGTGAAGACTTTTTTCCACTCTGATCCCTTCTTCCCTAATTTACTACCGTAGCCTACCCACAATGCCTTGCGACATTTAAACCTTCTCCCACAGCTCCTTCGCTCCATCTTTCTCACTCTTTCCCCCTGACTCTGTAGCGGATCCGTGGTGTGCAATGGCTGAATTGGGTGAGCATTTTCTGTTTTTTTGGAATTTTTTTGTTTTAACTAAGCTGCCTGTTTTGCCAATGCATATTACAGTTTAATGTCACATAAGCACTGTTGGGCTTAGGTTACCTAAGGAAATATATCACAGTTATATAAGTTGCTAAACTCTACAAGTGGGATGGTGAGAATGCCCAGGTGACCTTCCTGAAACAAACTTTATCTCTGCCTTTATCTTTGCTTTTTAGACCTTCAGTCTCAGTCTAGCCTTGTACAGATACTGTGCCACTGGTGGCATTGTTAGTGATTTTTATTTTCTCTGCTGGTTGTATTATATTCTACTTAACTCTGTGCTTGCTTGTTTTTGCCTTGCCACTGTATTGTTTCATGCAGTGTGCTGATGTGGACATATAAACTTTGACATCACCAGCATTTCTAAGGAGCATTACATTAATGTGTCATATAGTCTGCTGATTTGGACATACAAATTTTTATAACTCTTGTATTTATAAGGAGCATTCTATTTGTGCTACCTGCCTGTAACTGCATAGCTGAGACACAGTCTCCTTATAGTGTTATCTATATTGTTTTACCTATCTGCTAGGTTTTTACAGCGATGTGACGTCTGCTTTTTGATGCTGTAACTGTGTTTTCACTGCATTGCATTTTTAATGTAACTGCTCATAGACACTGCTTATCTGCATATTTTGCCTATAGCCTGCAAAATGTTTATATGAACCTGAATTGATATTGCTGTTTACTCGATTTGCTGCTTCATTTATTTCACTGTTACTGCACCTTTTATCTTTAATCACTGCTGTTCCCAGGACTTTCTGCACACTTTTTTTTCCACATTTCTTCCCTCACAAACTAACCTACATCCACGCCCTTCTTCTCATACTTTCAGAGGCCCTCCCATTCACCCTTATATCAAATTGCCTTCACACACAGTTTTTATTAGCAGACACATTTCATTTTTTCATTAACTCTCATATACTTTATACCCCCCACCATACACACAACCACTCTTTCCAGCTTTATACCAATACTTATTGTCTCCCTGTATCCTAATCCCTCATTTCTCTCTCTCTCTCTTTTCAGGTTAACAGTTGATGCACCTTCAAGCCCACAGACCTACCCTGCCTGGAACTACCTAAAATACAGCCCCTTCAGCAGAGCCTCTCACTTGTAATATAGACTTAAAGTATGTCTTACTAATTTCACTAGCTTGGTATAACTATCATATCATTACTGCTCTCCCACAGCTGGCTGCTGCTTGCACATCACTGTGCCACTCCCTATCTTTATCCACCCTGCTCCCCCCCACCTTCTCCAGCAAGATACACTATAAAAGCTCCTTTTCTGCTGTGCTCCCCACACACATATCTCTGGTCTTCTCTTCTAGTATAACCTTCATTTTCTACTGTATCCTATTGTCCTACACCAGTTTCCTTACTTTGCTTTGCTAACTCCTTCCCAGAGGAATACACAGGAAATCTATTTAGCCTTTCTCTTTTCTCCTCCTGCCTCACTTAGTTCTCATTTGCTATAATTGCCCTCTTCTCTGATGTTTTTTCTTGGTGATTTTACGGTTTCTCCAGGTGTAGCCCTGCTCCATTCGCCCTTGCTCTGCTTGGGCTCATTTCACTCCCCTACCCTACCCCCCATTCACACCCACCCCCACATCAATTACTTTTATCCTCCCAATCCCCCCTTCCTGCATAACCACTCATACTCCACTTCCTGCTTGTAACCACTCCCAAACTAAGACATTCACACTTACTTACATCACTTCCTCTTTTTAACTATCCTCCTCTAACCAGTTCCACAACTACACTTTACACACCTCACAATGCAACATATGTAAATTTCTATTCCATGTCTTATGCTTCACTTAGTTTTAACCTCCTATCATGCTAACTTCTCCCACCCTTACATACATTCTTCCACCTCATCCACCCCTACAACTTCTAGTACATCTCACTCCTTTAAAATCTCCCCATCTCTTTTGAACATCTCCAATATCTGCCTTCACAAATGTACTTTATTTCAGTACTACCTTCTCTCCTGTAAACCCAAATCAAAATCTAACAACCTTTACACTTAGCTAACTCCAATTATTCTCTACACTAGTAACATACTCCTCTCTGGGGACTTTCACCCAAATCCTAGCCCCTTTGCTCCTCCCCCTAACCACACACCTCACAACTCTTCCTCTACTTCCCCACCTCCTCTTCAACCACTCTCTCCCCACACACCCCTTGTCATTTCACCTCTTTTCCTAAAAACACAACTATCTTTTCTCTAAATATTCAAAGCCTTGTTAAAATCACTGAGCTTCACACCTGGATAGCCCATACCTCCCCTCACATTCTAACCTTATCTGAAACCTGGCTAAAACCCCATATCACAAACAATGAAATACTACCACCTGGCTGTAATATTTACCACTCCGTCAGATCTCCAAAAAAGGGGGTGGCATCACCATCCTCTGCCTGACAATCTTAATCTCTCACCTATAACCATCTATTTTTCTGACTTCCACCCAGCCAAACTAATTTTCCTAAATTTCCACCTAAACTCACACAAGAAATCTACCATTGCCTCCATATATATCTCCCCAGGGAAAAATATTCCAACCCTTGAACATATCCTATCCTGGTTTTCTCATAATATATCTTATGAAACCCTCATCCTTGGAGATGTCAATATTGACTGGTCTAAACTAACAACTTGACTCTCCACAAATCAGGATCAACTTACATGGATTCCACCAATTGATAACACCCCCCCACTCACAAGCACAAAACCTCTTCTTCCAATCCTACTACCAAATGGATCCTCACTAACTCCACTAACTTCTGTCACAGCCCCTGCACCTTACAAGACACCTTAAGTGATCATTCTCCCACCTCCATCCAAAGACACTCTGCTCAAGTACCCAAATCACACTGTTGCAGAGACTACCATAAACTCCCTAACTTTAATGCCAACTTATTTACCTTCATACTATCTAGCATTGACTGGTCCTTCCTCTGGCAGCTCCCT
>NC_056725.1:1824261468-1824298968 GCF_019279795.1 Protopterus annectens
TGGTCATCAAATTCCATTCTAATACTCAAATTCTCTAGCAAGGGGTGCACCAAACAAATGTTTGGTGTGTTAATCATGGGTTTACCCTCAATGCCAAGGAATGCATCATTGTTTCTTTTATTAAATCTAGCATCACTATCTCTAACCATGTTGATAACATTCCACTTAAACCTGACATAGTCATCAGGGACTTGGGTATCTTTGTTAATAATATACTTTTCTTTGCCACCATGTGTCTGTGGTAGGTAGAAAATCCTTTGACTGTGTGTGAATTTCATCTTTCATAGTACTTACTCAATGTCCACTGATGTTATAGTCCCACTTTATTCCTTCCTTAGTAGACCCTCATTAAATATGTACCTCACTAAGTGCCTAAACTATCTTGACAGACCTCAACATTTCCTTGCCCAAAAAGATCTCGGATCTCAGTACATTTAGCTTCTGTAATACATTAAAAGCCCTGTCCCTCCACTCAGTGTCATACAGACTCCATAGGTATGAGTTATGCTTAGCCTTCCATGCTATGAATGACCCAGCTCTCTTTAAATTCCTTCACCTAAGTAGAACAAACAGTAAAGCAACCACCTACACTAGAGACCCAAACATATGCTACCACATCAACAATGCTAGATGACACAATGGCTACTTAATCCAACATATTCCCCACTTGTGGAATAGGCTGCTGTTACATATCAAGCAGGATACTTCTGTAGCAACCTATACAACCACTCTGGATGACTGAATGTGTGATCACAAGTTTCCATCGAACATATGTGAGGAAAAGTTTATTAATGTTGGGCATTGTTAGTGACACAGCTGTACTGGGTGATGTGTCTGAGCCTGTTGATAGTTTCCTTGATAATAAGTGTCATAGGAACATATGCACCTGTAAAATCATTAAAGAACCTGATTGTTCTATCAGGCTAGCACTATAGAGCTATTCCTCTCATATTTTGACTCCCGTAAAACCCCTTACTCTTTTGCGCTTCCTCTAGCACAGCGTTTCTCATGACATTGGTATTCTGTAATGTTTTAAGTTAACATTTTCCCTAAAATAGTCACAGTATGGTGTTGAATAGCCAGATAGCTCTGAAAACACTTCTTTATTTGTTAACAGCAAGTCCCTTATTTCTTGTTTCTGTCGCACAGATAATTTATCATCTACCTGAATTGCAAGCGCAGAAGTCAGTTTTCTTTGCTAGTCTAATTTGTTTCTATCATCAGACTAACTAGAAAGGGCTGTGCTTCTTAGGTTCATAGGTTGGTACTAGGCTATCGGCCCTAGGGCCTATGCAAGCCTAGCCATAACAATTCCCTGGATATTTCTTCCCACGATATTTACTTCTCCAGGCCCCTGTCTAGCAGGGCGACTGACATGATCCCCGGGGTGAATTTCCTATCTCCCATCCAATCATCAAGGTTCCTTTTGAAGAGGGCCAAAGAGGCACTCTGCTTGATATGTATGGGCAGTCTATTCCAGAGTATCGGGAGTCTCTGGGTCAGGAACCTATCCCTCCAGCATGTTTTGTTCATTGTGATGACAAGATTTAGATCCCTGGAGTGTGTGGCTCTGAGGGATTGGGATTTCTTTAAGTGGAGCATGTCCAACAGCTCAGGGTTTGACATGGCCTTGTATGTTAAGCAGAAATCGCCTCTGAGTAGACGATATGCCACAGAGTATAGCTGGAGTTTTTTTTAGACGGTCAGTATATGGCATCTGCTTTAGGCCTGTGATTCTTTTAGTGAGGTATTTCTGTAGCCTTTCAAGCTGTTGCAGATGTCTTGTGAGGTACATATCAAATGGGGCATTATACTCTATAATGGGTCTAATGTGGGATGAGTACAGTGGGACAATGACCTCCTTTTTTCTGGATGAAAAGCCCTTAGTGATGATGTGTGCCACATAGAAGGATTTCCTGACTGTTGTGGCAATGTGGTTATCGAAAGTGAGACCACTGTCCACCTGTGTCCCTAAGTCTCTCATCACACTTTCAATGTTTAGTGTCCTGCCACCTATGTGGTAATTCATGGGTACATGTTTTTTTCCAAAGGGGATAACTATACATTTCTTGGCATTAAGCTTGAGCCCATGGCTCTGGCACCAGGCATCTGTTTCTGTAAGGCCCTTTTGTAGAATATCCACATCATTTGGGGATTCAATAATGGCTCCCAGTTTGCAGTCATCTGCAAACTTTGTTAGCCAGAGTCCCTTAGTGTTGGCCTGTACTTCAGAGAAGTAGATGCCAAACAAGAGTGGTCCCAGGACTGAACCCTGAGGTACTCCACTTGTCACTTGTTGGGAGCTGGATTTGGAGTCGGCTACTTTTACTGTCTGGGTTCTGTCAATAAGCCAGTTAGCAACCCATCGAGTGACGTAGGGATTTATGTCCAGCTTAGTACGTTTATCTATGATCCCAGAGTGGGGGGTGGTGTCAAAGGCCTTGGCGAGGTCCAGATAGGCTGTGTGGACTGCCTTACCCTCGTCCACAGCTCTGGAGACTGATTCGAAGAAGTCAGTCAGATTCAGGAGACAAGATCGGCCCTTCACAAACCCAAACTGGGTGGGGTCTAGTGTTTGAAGGTTGCCAATGTCTTTGTTTATAAGTTCCATGATAATGCCTTCCATGCCCCTGCAAATCAGGCTTGTCAGACTGATGGGATGGTAGTTCTTGGGATCCAAGGTGGATCCTCCCTTGTGGAGCGGGATAACTGTAGCTGTGCACCACTCAGTGGCCATGAAGCCTGAGATGAGGCTATGATTAAACATCACACTTAGGTGAGGTGCCATTTCATTTTGTAGTTCATGTAGTACACAGCCTGGGATGTCATCTGGTCCCATGGATGCTGTATTCTTAGCTTTGGAGAGTGCGGTTTCTACCTGTGTGGCCATGATTATCGGAATTTGGCAGTCTTTTGGTATTGAGATGGGCCCTTTAGGGGGTGAATGTGGGGTGAAGTTGGCACTAAATCGATCTGCCAGGATATTGGCAATATCCTTGGGATCAGTATATTTAATGCCATTCTGTTGTAACTCGGAGCAGATCTGAGCATTGCCATTTAGATTCTTGGCATAACTATAGAATGCCTTGTGGTTGTCTTTGGAATCTTTGGCAATTTTATTTTTGTAACTAGCTTTTGAGGATTTTGTGAGGGATCTCAGCTTCTTACTTAGGTTGGTGAGGGAGTTTTTTGCATCCTGGGATTTTGCTCTTTTTTGCAACAGTTTCTTCCTTCTGTTGTATAGTTTCTTTATAGAAGGAAACCACCAGATTGGCTTCCTTTTTTTGGAGAAGAGCATCTTGGTTCTGTTTGGGATGGCATGATTCATGCATGAGTGGATGTGCTCGTACAGTGCCTTAGTGTAGGATTCTGCAGTCGAACTTCCAGATCCCGTCTACGTGGGTGTTGTGAAGTTTGTCACTTCTGACTTCAGTAGCTTGAAGTTGGCTTTGGAGAAGTTTTTTAAGGAGGTTTCCTTACTGGGGGGTGGGGGTGGGATGTGTATGTCAAGGGTGATTTGCTTATGGTTAGACCTGACCAATGAGGGGGTGACCACTGGTGTGGAGCATCTATCTCCCATGTTGGTAATGACCAGGTCTAGGATATTGGAGCCCCTGGTGGGACAATGGATTCGTTGATCCAGGGCATTGGAATTTATGAATTCCAAGAACCGTTGGGAAAAGGAGTTGGTACCTGAGTAGTTTTCCCAATTAATGGCAGGGTAGTTGAAATCACCCAGTATTAGGGTGTTTGGTTGTATCTTAATATTTTCCAGTATGTTTAGAAAGGTGTAGTGAGAATTTTGGGGCATGGATGGGGATCTGTAGCAAGCTACAGTTTGGATTGCAGTCTTACCTAGTGTTAGTTGCACCTGGAGAATTTCAGATGCATTGTGTTGGGCAACTAGCCTGGAGGTGTGAATATCCTTGGTGAATATGGACACTCCTCCACCTTTAGTGTTTCGGTCCTGGTTTTGTGGCCGAAAAGTGTGGTAAGAATTGTAGCCTGGTATTGCAGGGGTGCTCTCTGGAGCCTTGAACCAGGTCTCAGTTACTACACAGATATCAATGTTCTCCATTTTTAGGAGTGCCTCGAGAGAGTGCATTTTGAGGTTTAGACTTCTAGCATTGAGTAACATTACCTTCAGATATTGCCTGCTTCTATTTGTTATGGTGGTGGTTTAATCCTTTGAACCTTGCCTAAAAAAGGCACTATAGGGGTGGCAAGAGCTTTAGCCAGTAACCTGAATCCCAGGGTTGACAGGTGCAGACCATCTCTGGCAAAGCATCATGGTTTGTCGATCATGTCTTCCCAGGCAGACAAATACTGGATCCCCTTTGAATGACACCAGAAGCTTAGCCAACTGTTGAAGTCAATCATTTTGTCCTTGTACTGTGGTATCATTCTTGGCGAAGGCAGGATGCTACTCAGGGCTAGGGTCATACCTGCCTGGGTCACATGATCCAAGAGCTGTTCCATATCTCTTTTCATGTAGTCCAGGGAGGTACGTCTGAAGTCATTCACTCCAGCATGGACAATGACAGAGTCATATTTGTACTTGTTGTGGAGTGACTTGAGTGCATGCGTTATGTGGTGGATCCTGGCACCCGACAGGCAGCTGACTGTAATTTTCTCCTTGTTCAGTCTGGTGAGTGGGACATCAGTGTGCCTGACTATAGAATCACCTATGACTAAAGTGTTGGGTACATTGTCTTGCCTTAGGGGCTGTTGTTGGGTGGTACACTGGTGTTGTGAGCTATGTATCACTTTGGTTGTGACTAGTGTTTGTTTGCATTTCGGCTTCAGAGGTCCTTGTTGTTTGGGCAGGTTAATGTTAAGGGCCTCCACATATGTGGGTTTAGTGTTGCTATGTGTGCGTGTTGATGGTGTGGGTTTTGAAGGGCTATGAGTTGCTTGAGGTGTGATGCAGGTGTTAACCTTCTCCTCTTGACTGTCTAGCACAATCTTGGTCAGAGAGAGCTTTGCTTCCAGTTTGGCTATGTAAGTGCATCTCTCGCAGGTTTTAGTGTTGGGTGGTAGGAGGAGAGGATTGTCTGTGTACATGAGGCAGTTGCCGCATTGCCCCAGTATGCCCAGATTCACTAGGTGGACAGGAGAAATCACTGGAAGCTGACCCTTGGACATGCCTGTTTAGGTGCTTTTATGTAAAGTTTAAGAGCTGTTTTCCCTTACCTTTGCAAGGTACTTTGCAATTATAAGGTGTTTAGTGCCTATGATTAATTTCTCCTTATTGACAAGGATGGTTTTCCATGGTTTCAGGACAGCAGTCTTCTCCTACCAATCTGTTTAAGCTTGTAGTTTATATTATTTACATTTCCTACTATTTCAAATGGACCCTGACACTTAATTTAAAAAGTATTTTCTGTGGAGGGGACCAAAATTAGTTGTTCTCTAGCTTTAAATTCCCATGTTTCTCGCATTTATCTTCTGTGCCCCTTGTTGTGTGGTCTGGTCTCTTTATATGTGTTCCCTTACAGTTGACATTACTACTTTCAGCTTGTCTTGCAAATTGGTATAGTTATATCTGACACTACTAAACAGGAGTTTTTCTTATTTCCAAGTTTCTCTAGTAATCTCTATCAGTCTGTAATGATGGCTGCCACATAATTGCTCAAAAGAACCAAAGCCTATTGAGGCTTATGGCACTTATCTAATACCAAACAGGAACTATGGTATTAACTGGTCCACAGTTTTTACAGTCTTCATTGATTATATTTCTCAGCATGGATTTTAAGGTTTAGTTAAAACACTTCACAAACCCATCAGTTTAGGGATGGTGCACTGAGGTTTTTAGCTGTCTAACCTTGAAGAATTGGCAAAGCAGGTACATTATTATTCCTATAAATGGAGTCCCTTAGGAAGTGAGTATTTCCTTAAGCATTCGTACTCTCTGGAAGATAGTAACACTAGTTCTCTAGCTGTATATTTGGCATTAGCCTTATGTAAAGAAATAGCACTTAGTTACATAAATCAAACTGGCTAAAATGCATTGAAACTCATTGCTGGATTTTACCACTGGCTCAACAATGTCCAAAGTAATGGTACCTCTGCAATAAGCATTGGAATCAAAGGATTTTTACAGCCTGAGTGAGGAACTGTCTTCTGACTTTAGGGCATCTAGCACATACGTTCTCTGTTTATTTCATTAGTCCTAGGTAGTAAAACCTTTTTAAGATACATGTTCTGCTCAAACTCTGCTTTTTTAAAATGTATCTTGATTCCCTGCAGGTTAGCCAGTTCTGGAGCTTTCACTGTGTCAGCCTGTCATGATGTTAAAACATGACCTCATTTCTTACCAGTACAGGTACCAAGGTCTTATTATCTAAGTCTTCTTCTAAGAAAGGCTACTCATACCAGTATTCTTATTTCTTGCTCTTTTCCTCTGTAAGCCTATTGCATAGCACCCTCTTTTCTGTTTATGGTTCCTGTATTTTGACTTAACAGAAAGATCATTAGGGCCCTTTCCAAGGTAAAAGTTTTTTTTTCTCTCAGTAAACATTACTCTCTCTTTTTTTCCCCTCTCATTTCTTCTTTAGGTTATTCTCCCTTTGTCTCAGAGTGAATGAGTACCACTTTTTTTATTTTCTTTCCTTCTCTGGGTTGTTCTGTGTCTGAAAAGGGTGTACAGAATTTATCTTCAGCATACCCTTTTTTTATTTAACATACACATGTAGCCTAGAATACCTTTTATCAAGTTTTCTGTTTTACCCTCACAGAAATTGGATTAGAACTCTGACCAGGTACCATTTCTTCATGTTTTAATGCAGTAGCAAAGTCTTTCTTGTAGATAACTTTCTTTTCTTCAACACTCTCATTCTACTTAGAATTCTTCATTTTTGGGGGGCTTTTTGTTTTAGTTTGACATAAAGTTTAGAATTCTGCTTCAGGTCTAACTTAATTTCTTTGGAATATACTGTTTTAGTGAGTGATTCATTCTCTCCAGTTCTAGTCACTTACTACCTTCTTTGCAATACTTTCAGGACACAACATATATATATATATATATTTGTACATTTCTTCATTATACTAGCTCTGATGATGTTGGCTATTCTGACATGTGTGTGTCAATATATCTCTTTGAATAGCTTTTGGAAGTGTGCATGACCTTCTCATCTATGTAACCCTATCCCAATTTCAGTACCTTTAGAGCTTTCTAAAATTATTCTTTAATCTTTGCTTGACTCATATACTCTTATGATTGTGTCTGGTGGTTTCTTCCCCTCTTTGCTGTCTCCCCTCCCCACAATGATACCTAACAAAAGAAAGGCATTCTTCTCATTGCCCCATAAGTCTTTAAATGGGGTAGAATATTTCCCTATTATCATAGCATGTGTTAAGGTGTGAAATATAGCAGCAGGATAAGATATTATCTCAAACATGCATTGTACGTATACTTGATTAATGGTCTCTATGAATGCAGACTAATTCAACATCTTTTTAATAACTGTGACTTTATAATTGTAACCATACTGCCTAAGTCTGGTTGTTCCTGAAGCTTCCTGTCATTGATTGAGGAAATGCACTTAATTAATTTTACTGTAACACAATAGCAAAAGGCTGGCTGTATTACTCCTGCAGACAGTTCAACATATTCATAGGCAAACATCAACAGTAGTAGTTTTTTTTTCACTGCTTAAAATCTATCCCTATTTTTGGGTAATATGTCCCCCCATTATTTTAGGCTTTCTCCAGATTCCTTGCACTAAGAGGCTGAAGTATGCTAGAGTAATTACTTTCCCTTTGAAAGCCCTACCTTTATAATGAAAGGGTTAGTATACCTTAGTAATAGAGAATAAGATTCTTAGGAGTTGCACAAGCATCACCCTTCTCTTGACAAATAGCATATTTAAGCATGTATATGGGGTAATCCATGTTTTAAAACTGGAGGATAAATTACCTTTTTGGAAATCCTGGGAACAGGAGCAATTTATAGGCCACAGGAAAGGTACTCATATCTTTTTTGTGTCCTTTGCCTATCTGCTAGAAACTTACAATCTCTCCTCTGGGTCCCTTCAGAAATACCAGTAATTAAAACATACCTTTTTCCACTGCCCCCTTTCATACTTGTTTAACTGAGAAATGCCCCACTATACAGCAAAAAATAGAAGCTTTACCAGGTCATGGCAGAAATATTTTCCAAATAAAGATTTAAGGTGTTTATTACTTTCTAAACTGGCCATGAAAAGAACTAGGCAGATTTATTTATTTAACATTTGATTAACAGGAAAGTTCGACTGAGATAGAGCCCATTTGTCACTCGTCTGGTCAGGATAAAACAGACAAACATTTGTGGGTTCTATTCAAGCAGGTTTATTACACACAAACACATCAGAAATAAGGCTTTGTAACTTAAACTTAAATAAACTTACAAACAGACTAACTACTACACTCATACATGTTAACACTCTGGCTGTTATCTCAAAATGGCACTGCTCCGTGCACGTGCTCTGTATTTATATGCACGTGCTACATCTGGAAATGTTTCTGCTCTACATCCTCCCTCTTTGAGAAATAGTCCTTATATGAAATTACAGTATTCAATTACATGTAATTTACATAAGTGATCTCTTAACATGCAGTTATACAGAACTAATTATTTGACATGCAGTCATACAAAATCATTTACATAGAAAACAATTATGCTCAAGTTGCTGTGTATTTTAAACTAGGTCTTGAAATACGACCTGACAGTGCAATGTAAAAGTCAGACTTTGATCTAGCAATGGGGACTGTCTTTAAGGAATGTTCAACTTGGGGGACAACTGGGAAATCATCAGGAACGGGAATGGGTACTGTGACATTCTCTTTGGTATGAACATTGTCTCGGTTGCTCTGAGATCTAGAGTCTGTATCACAGGTATGATGCTGCGATATTGTTTCTGATACAGGAAGAAGATGTCTGCAGTTTCTCCTGTACTCTATACCCTCAGATTCCACTAAGTAGGATCTTGGCTTGGTACATATACTTCTCACTTGACCAATTCGATCAAAGCCTTTCGTCTTTTGCATCCTCACTGTCTCTCCTTCTTTTAACAGACAAAGAAATCTGCTCATTTTATCATAGCTGGACTTCTGAGAACGCTTTTTGAAAAGTCGGGCTTTGATTGCTCTGCTGTTTTTAGCATTAGTCACCAACAAACTAGAACTGATAGGCAAGGTTGTTCTGGTTTGCCTAGATAGAAGTCGCTGAGCAGGCGAGCCAAGTAGATTGTCACTGAGTATATTTCTGAGATTGAGTAAATTCAAGAAGATATCGGTATTGTTATGCTTTGACCTTTCTAGTAATTGCTTTGCACTCTGTACTGCACGTTCAGCAAGGCCATTTGACTGAGGATATTCAGGACTGCTAGTAACATGGATAAAGTCCTACTCTTTAGCAAATCTCTGAAACAATCAACTGGTAAACTGAGAACCGTTGTCAGAAATAACTTAATGTGTGGACTACCGTGGACTGAGAAATGATGTTTCATCTTAGTAATAACAGCACCGGATGTTAGGATTAGGTAGCAAATCGATCTCAAACCAGTTTGAATAAAAGTCTGCCAACACTAAGTAATGTTGACTGTTCCATTCAAATATATCAGTTGCTACTGTTGACCAAGGTAGTTCAGGAATTTGGCTTAGCTGAAGTGGCTCCTTTTGCAAATGTGGCTTACTACTGTTGCACACTGAGCAAGAAGAAAGCACATTATCAATGGGGCCGCAGTGGTGCAGCGGTTAGCTTTGTTGCCTTACAGCAAGATGTTCTCTGGTTCGATTCTCAGCTGGAGTGCCTTCTGTGTGGAGTCTGCATATCCTCCCTGTGGTCGAGTGAACTGAAAGACATGCAGGTAGGTGCATGTATGGATGCGCCTTCTTTGAAGGTTGGGTGCCGGGCTGGCAACTCGATGCCATAAAAATTCACTGCCAGTCATTAGCAGACTGGAGTTCCACTGTGGCAACCCCTAACCAGGAAAAGGCGAAAGACTTTTTAAATGTCTTTTGCTAGAAAAGGCCAAAATACTAGTCCTTTCACCCTTCTTTTGGTAGAATCGGAACCTGGGTGGCCACAATGTAATATCTAAATGTATTCACATTGTAAGGAAGTAGGAACAACAATTTTTGGACCTTTGAAAATGATACCATCTTCCATCAGCATCTCATCTCTGTATGGACAGTAAGGTTGTACTTCTGGCGGTACACAGGATTGCTTTGATGGCCATCCTACATTGATGAAGTGGTTGAGCTTTTGCAAAATTGGATCAGTCTTTGTATGATCTCACAGCTCACCAAGTCTCGTGGTAGAAAAATTACACACGTCCATGACATTAAAGTCAAAATTCTCTGCATCAAGCTGTTCCATAGTATTTCTGGGCAATCTGGATAAGGTATCAGCCAGATAAAAAAAGTTTACCCTTTGTAGAGACCATTTTGAAATTGTACTTTTGCAATTTGAGCATCATTCTTTGTAGTCTTGCTGGAGCAGATTGCATAGGCTTCTTTAAAATAGTAACTAGAGGTTGATGGTCAGTTTCTATTTGGATTGCTCAGCCATAAATATAATCATGGAACTTCGAACATGTGAACACAATTGCCAAAAGTTCCTTCTCAATTTGAGCATACTACATCTTAGTTTGTGAAAGAGTTGTAGATGTATAAGCAACAGGTCTACCCTCCTGAAGAATAACTGCACCAAGACCGAACTTTGAAGCACCACAGGAAAGAACTACTGGTTTGTGGACATCATAGTATCTTAATGTAGATGGATTAGCAATTTGCTGTTTGAGGTTATCAAATGCTCTGTGGTGTTGTTCTAACCATGACCATGCAACATTTTTGTGTGTCAGCTCTCTTAAAGGCACTGATAACTCACTAAGGTCAGGGATAAATTTGCCCAAATAGTTAACCATACCAAGAAAATGCTGTAAGTCTTGGACATTGTCTGGATCAGGCATCTCAAGAATGGCTGCTTGCTTAGAAGGATCTGGTTGTAAGCCTGTACTGGTAAATAAATGACCTACAAAAGTAACTTCTGGTAGTCTGAATTTATACTTCAGAGGACTGAGCTTTAAATTCACTTCACATGCTCTGTCCAGAACTTTCCTGAGGTTTCTGTCATGCTCTGCTTCACCATCTCCTCCAACTAGTAAATCATCAACTATTATTGCACATGGCAGCCTGAAAAAATTTGCTCCATTGCACATTGAAAGACTTCACTGGCAGAATTTATTCCAAAAGGCATCCTGAGGAATCTGTATCTACTAAATGGGGTGCTGAATGTAGTCAGTGAAGATTTGCGAGCAAGCATCACTTGCCAAAATGAACTCTTTGCATCTAAGACAGAAAAAAACAGTGGCATTTGGCATGAGGGTTGCAATCTCCTCAACTGTACACATAGGATGATGAGGTATTTTTAATGCCTTGTTCAAATCTCTTGGGTCAATGCATATTCTGATTTCATTTGAATTTTTCTTATGAGCAGCTACTCTGGATGATACTCAGTCAGTTGGTTCTGTGACTAGACAAATCGCATCTTGCTGTACCATTTTGTCTAACTGGACCCTGACCTTGTCCTGCATAGCTATTGAAACTCTTCTCGCTGGTCTGACCACTTGACTGACCTCTGGGTCTACTTCACTGAGTACACAACTGGAGGTTTGCCTAGCTTGTCATTGAAAACATCAGCATACTCTGAGAAAATAGCATCACTGAAGCTGGAACTGGGACATGTGCTTACATGATGTACTTATTTAGTAAAAGAAAGCAGCTTCATTCTCAAACTGTTTATGAGACCTAATAATGACACAGGTCTTCTGACTACATACAATTGCAAGCTGTAACTGTTCCCAGCCGAATAGCATGAAAGCATTAATGAGCCTTTTGTTTGAATCTCTTCACCTCCATAAGCAACAAGCTTTGCACAATTGACCAAATTAAGTTGCTCACCAGCTCTCACTCTAGCAAATGTTTCTGCTGACATTACATTGCACTTTGAACCAGTGTCTACTTTGAGCTCTGTGGGTTTACCATTGATCAGGACAATACAAAATACTTAGTTCTTTGGCAACAAATCTACTGCATTAACCTTTTCACTGACCACTGATACACCATCTACACAGAAAGTGGGGTTGCAGGTCTCTGCATGATCAACTTGCTTTTTTGAGTGACCTTTCTTAATAACTGAATGAAGTTTGTTTGATTTACAATACTTTTGAAAATGGCTCCATTTTTTTATACACTTGCGGCATTGTTGACCAAATGCTAAGCACGTCTCTCTTTTAGACTCATGGTTGGGTTCACAATTATGACAGTTAACAATAAGACTTGACTTGGGTTTTGCTGACTCACCCTTATACTGTACTGAGCATGCTCCTTTAACTGAACCAGTCTTGGAACTTGCTAGAAAGCTCTGTGTTCTCCTTATCACACCTACAGGGGTTGCTGCTGCCATGTGCTTAGGCCTGTTTCTGCTTGCCACGTGTTGCATTCTGTCTACGTTTGCTCTTGAGGCTGCTGAAACTATGCTCTTATCACTTGTTAGCATACTTGTGTGCCTTTCCGTAAGCTCATGGATTTGACAAATCTCTATGGCTTTGCTTAATGTTAAATCACTATCATGAAGCAAACTATTTCTCACTGCAACACTATTAACGCCACACACAAGCCTGTCCTTTATTAACTCATCTTTCAAGTCACCAAATCTGCATGTTTTAGCCTTGTTTCTCAAGTCAGTGATATAAGCTGCAAAAGTTTCACCTGGCTTTTGGTCCCTTAGTGCCTCTCTAATGTAATATTTGTCTGAGGGTTGCAGACTTCTCTAAATTTATGTTTTCAGCACTCAGGGTCTTCCCTGGATTCAGCCAGTACCACAATATGACAGTTTACCCCTTCTCCTTCATGTACTTCTGGTGCATACACAAATGAACACTCCCTTTCAATAGCTTTTGATCCAGCTAAGTTAAGCAAAATGAAGACTGTTGTATGTGCATCTTTGTCAGAAAAATCTGCTTGTGTAAAAGTATCATATTCTTGCTCCAATACTCTCCAATTCTCTGCTATATTATGATCAAACACAAGTGGACTTGGTCTGCGAAATGCCTCTGCCATATCAACACATACTAGTGAAGGTGCTTGAAATCATGTACGAACATACACACCCATAAATTATATATATGCCAGAACTTTATGCCAGTACTTTTAATTATGCCCAATAGCACAACAAACTCTTTGAAATAACTGCACTTTGCAAAATAAGTGTCCATAGCACAAGAACATTTTGAAATCACTGCATTTTGCGAATTAACTGTACACAACAGAAAAAGCTCAGAGTAGGAAACACTTTGAGATGAATGCACTTTGCAAATAAACTATACACAGCACAAGAACCTTTCAAAATGGCTGTAGTTTGTGAAATAACTCTGTACAGTGTAAGAAACACAACGAAATGGTGGTTTTCTGCAAATAAATGCACACATTACAAGAAACTTTTTAAAATGGCTGTACTCTGACTGCACTTTGAAATATAATTGTACTTGGCGCACAGCAAATGCTTTGAAATAATTGCATCATAATAAAGCACACACTCTGCAAACACTGCACACTCTGAGATACTTCGAACAACTCTAGTTATGCTTTGAATGGCTTCAGACAATGCAAAATAGTAGTTTGAGCACAAACATGGTATTTTACTAAACAACATGCAGTCAGCTTGCTCTTTAAGCTTAATTTGCCCTTTTAGTGTACTCGTTATGCCATTTTAACCTCTTATCATGCTCATTATACTTTTCTTGTGCCCATTTTACTTTAAACATGCTCATTATGCAAACCAAAGAGAATTCTGGGCCCTATATGAATAATTTTGCTAGTTTTATAAAATATTATGGTTTTAAACATTTTGTTTAATTAATAATGTGGTTTGTACCTTTCATTTGCTTAATAATACATTTTTCTGCTACTCGTTTGATTAATAATGCGTTTTGTGCCTTATAAATGCACCATTTCATTTTCTTTGCCACATAAATCATTTGTACAGTTTTCTTTACCTTTAGCTCTTTTCTAGCCCTATTGCATTTGTCTGTGCTCCATTTCCCTCAACCTGCTTAGTTTGCCTTCATGTTCAACTCTGCACCTCATGGCTCGAATAAGTAGCTCTTCTAATCCTAGTTTTGGCACCATGTCACTAGTCTGGTCAGGATAAAACAGGTGAACATTTGTGGGTTCTGTTCAAGCAGCTTTATTACACACAAACACATCAGAAGTTAGGCTTTGTAACATAAACTTAAACTTATAAACAGACTGACTACTGCACTCATACATGTTAACACTCTGGCTGTTCTCTTAAAATGGCACTTGGCACTACTGCCTGCACATGCTCTGTATTTATATGCATGTGCTACATCTGGAAATGCTTCTTAAAGCTACATACACATGCTTTGATCTACACCATTTTCAGTGGAGGCCTGGGGAGAAACACTCCTGATACATGTCTTTGGAATGTGAGAGGAAACTGGAGTACCCAGAGGAAACACACACAAATGCAGGAAGGACATGCAGACGCCACACAAAAGGCAGTCCAGCCAAGAAAAGAACCGGAGAACCTCTTGCTGGGAGGCAACGATGCTAACCACTGTATCACCCAGATGATTTTCACTTCCATTTCTTTGAATTTCTTAGAACTAATCACAACCCTATCATGATGCTGAAGTATATACACTCGGGAAGCAGAGATGCCTTTGTCTTTTACATGTGTCTGTGCTATAGTAAATAACATTTGGTATGTATTTAACAGAGTCCTGCTTACATTACTGTTATTTCACATTAATATTTTCTACCTGATACCAGCTCTGTCAAAATGTGTGAGTCAAAAATGATCTAATGTATTGTAGTGTTAATAGGTCCAACTGATTTTAGTACAATGTTGATGATATACACCAACTAATTGCTGTATTAGTGTCCTTGATTTAAAGGCATGTGAACATTGTTAACTGTTCTGTGTATGTTTATGCAATGTATTGTTACCATTGTTATTACTATTATTGGTTTTGGTAATAAAAAAAATAAAAAAAACGACATAATCAGTTGACTAAACACCTTTTTTACTGAACCATATAATAATCCTCTTTGCCTAACACATTCTTCTTCTTCTTTCGGCTTTTCCCGGTTAGGGGCCGCCACAGCGGATCACCTGTCCGCTCATGACTGGCAGTGGAGTTTTACAGTGTCGAGTTGCCAGCCCGGCGCCCAACCTTCCACAGAAGGCACACACACACACACACACACACTCACACCTAGGGCCAATTTAGAGTGTCCAATCCACCTGCAGCATGTCTTTGGGATGTGGGAGGAAACAGGAGCACCCGGAGGAAACCCACGCGACCATAGGGAGGACATGCAGACTCCGCACAGAAGGCACCCCAGCCGAGGATCGATCCAGAGAACCTCTTGTTGTGAGGCGACAATGCTAACCACTGCACCACCGTGGCTGCCCCCATCCTCTTTGCCTAACACATAATGGTACTTAACTATTTAAAGCAAAAGTTTTATTTACAGCATGTATTCACAGCATTATTTTTTAAAAGCCACAATTTTATTTATAATATTTGTTTACACTATACACATATATACACACACACACACGTTTTATATATATATATATATATATATATATATATATATATATATATATATATATATATATATATATATATATATATATATATATATTTATATATATATATATATATATATATATATATATATATATATATATATATATACATATATATATTTATATTTATATATATATATATATATATATATATATATAAAATAGTAATATAGTAATATAGAAGATGTCTATCATTTAGCTGTCTAAGAAACAGTGCTATTTTTATACTACAAATGAGAGGCATGCTCAACGTTTCCTTGACTATGTAAAGCCAAATTACCTGGAACAGATAGTAAACATCCCTGCCACAGGACACAGTATCCTGGACCTTGTCCTTAATAATATTGCCTCTTCTTCTTCAACTCCACAGGTAGTATCCTCAATCATGAAATCAGACCACAAATTGTGATTCTTCACATATTAGACTGAAGACAAATGCATTAGTATTCATGGACTTATCTATCTCCTGCAGCTACTTAGTGACCTAAACATTTTTTTTACCTCATCTGTGAACTTGGCTCTAGATGACTGTCATCCCAACACCATGACCAAAAAATGTGAAAAGGGGTTGTGGCTAGATGGATCTGTACTGACTGACCCTATAAAGAGAGCTAAAACTTTTATCTTTGAGATATATGAAATTATAGTAATGATTAAAGTGTGTGGAGAATTCAAATGTTTTGCCATTTCAGTTATTCTCTGCCATGTTGAACCTGAAAATGGTCCATTGAGATCAGTGTTTTACCCTTCTCAATAAGAAGTTAAAATAAAGTCTACTCTTACCTAAAATATCTGTACAGAAAAAGCAATACCTGTCTATACATGGAATATATAGAAACAAATCCTTATGGTGGAACTCTCAAATAAAAGTAAACTAAAACAAAAAGAAGAAAGTGATATGTTCTTATAGCCAGTCACATATGCACAGTCTTATTTGTACACTCCAACATGATAGCAAAGAACTTAAGCAATCAAAAAAAATGAGTGCCGATTATGAATTCAAAATGGCCCTGAATACCAAAAGTAATTACAAATCCTTCTTTAACTATGTTAGAAAGTTAAGAAACAAACCCATCACTTTTCAGAACTGATTCACAATGATACTACCAATTTTGATCCCAAATAAATAGCTGGTATCTTAGCTAACAAATACATTGGAAATCTAACAGCAATTTCTAAAATAAAGAATACCACATCCATATGCCCTAATTATATATGAAGAAACAAAATAATTAGTGCCAAATATGACCTATCAGATCTCAATTAAACCTCCATAATATGAGGCTGGTAATGGGATACATCCCCAAAGCCATAAACACAGCCATCATGAAACCCCTACATAAGGGAGATACAGCCACTGAGACTCATAAGTATTTACATATATAAATTATATATATGTATGTATATATATATATATATATATATATATATATATATATATATATATATATATATGGATCCCTATCATATGATAGAAACCTCATTTGACTGAGACCATAAGACTGAAATTTCAAAACATTTCAAAAGACTAAAAAGTCACTTGACTGAAACCCATAAGACCGAAACCCATAATACTCAATTTCAACATACTAAATTTTAAACTGGACCATATAAAACCAGACTAGGTGGGGGGGGGCTACATCCCCCACACCCCCCAATGTGGGGGTCTGTGCCCCCCACACCCCCAACTATATATACTAACTCCAGAATCACACTACAGTGCAGAAAAGGGCATAGTAGTGGCAGTATATAGACTACTGTAAGGTACATAAAAGATATATGTCCTTTTCCCCACTGTAGTGTAATCCTGGAGTTAGTATATATAGTTAGGGGGTGTGGGGGGGACAGCCCCCCATATTGGAGGGTGTGGGGGTGTAGTTCCCCACATTGGGGGTGTGGGGGGAATAGCCCCTTACCTAGTCTGGTTTTATATGGTCCAGTTTACAATTTAGTATGTTGAAATTCAGTATTATTGGTTTCAGTCTTATGGGTTTCAGTCAAGTGACTTTTCAGTCTTTTGAAATTTCAGTCTTATGGTTTCAATCAAATGCGTTTCGGTCAAATGAGGTTTCTATCATATGATAGGGATCCATATATATATATATATATATATATATATATATATATATATATATATATACATATATATATATATATACATATATATATATAGAGAGAGAGTCTTATCAGCCATGTTTGTATTCTTTTTGATGTTATTAATCTAGGTGTTGTTTGTCTCTTACCTGCAGATCCATATCAATTTGCTTTTGTCAAAGGAAGCTCATGCTGTCCTAACCTTGTAAACATCTTTGAAAGGGTACCACAAGCAGCTGATGGTGGTTATGTGGTACACAAGGAATACTTGGAAATGCCAAGGCATTTGATACTATTACACATGTAGGCCTCATTGACAATCTGATGACTCTAAACATCAGTCCATGTGTACTAAGTTCAATAGCAATAGAAATCATGTTTTTAGTCTTGTCGATGCCACTTCAGTAAGTAAAAATGTTACAAGTGCTAAATGCTTCCCTGCTCTCCTCAAATACTTCCTACCTTACTCTATATTCTGCTTACTATTTCTATATTACACTACTAACTTCTCCTCAAAACTGCCATACACGGCCTTCCTGTGCTCACACTCAAACCTGCTCAGCAAAAGATTGTCTCTTTATACTGGCATATGTGATGTATCTGATGATTGCATTGTTACAATGTAATCCTTTCATTAGTTTTGAACAAATCACTTTAATCATGTTTTTCTTGCATGTAATATCTTGTATTGTAAATAATATCTAGTATTGCATATATTATCACTAAACATGTAGTATAATAGTGGAGCTTTTCTCCCCGGGACTCCGCTGTAAATGGACCTCGCTCCAGTCAGACTTTCCCGGTCAACAAATGTAAAATAAATAAATAAATAAAGTGGGATTCCTCAAGTCTCAGTGTTGAGTACTTTCCTAATTGGCATTTGTTTCTTTGACCTGCAAGCCAATATCCTAGATCTCTGGTTAAAAATTATCTGGTGAGTATTAATTAGATGTTGTTATTTGAATACCCACTGATGTGAAGATGCTGCATAGTGTGGTGGACTACACAAACAACTAGTGCACGGATAATGGTTTCAAACTAAATGCCAAAAAAAAAAAAAAAATATATATATATATATATATATATATGTATATATATATAAATATATATATATATATATATATATATCTATATATATATATATATATAAATATGCATATATATATATATATATATATGTGTGTGTGTGTGTGTTTATATATATATATATATATATATAATATACACATAGTCTGTGTTGGTGAAAGAAATAATTCCTCATCATAATACATAGATGACACAGTCCCTAAGAATGATACTGTCATTAGTGACACATGCACCCTTGTTAATGGGTCTCTGTCCTTTGATCATCGTGTCTCCACTGCAGTTAGAAAATCCTTCTATCTGGCCCAACTAATAAACAAAAACACCTAATCCAGAATGAAAGTAGTCTTACTTTTTACTGTACTTATCTCTTATCTGCCCATTATTGAATATAATGTCCCTATGGCAGTACTACCCTTTGTGGCAAAAAACAGCGCTTTAAAATACCTCAGTTTATGGGTAGATCAGCCAGTAACATTCCATATGCATGAGAAGTCAAGGCCAAAGGTTAACTCACTTCTCTTTTGGGGTTAGGAAAATCATATCCTACCTATCCAACCCAGCCAGGGCAATTACAGTCAAAGGAATCCACCCAACTCGAATATGGACTATCCATAATAGCCACAGCCTATAAGAAAAGCCCCTCCACACTGCAGACCATCAAAACAAAATTTGTCGCTTCATCACTAACTCACCCTCTCATGAGCACCACTGCCTCACCCTCAAAAAAGCTAAATGGCTGCCATTACAGCACAGAGTAGACCTGTTACTAGTTCATCAACAAACTTCTCCAACCTAACTCATTCTAACCACTATCTTCCAAACTTTATGTTAGGCATACACACAAACATTACAACCTCAGATTCTTCTCTCAAACATCCCCCACTCCAACCCTCACAAACTAGGCTACACTGCACCAACCACTCTTTCTGTATCCTTGCTCCTAAGATATGGGAATCTCCCTAAAGGAACTATAATCCCCTTTCCCCACATTCTCAAAAAATCCTACATCCCAAATCAAACTGTACTTGCCACACACCAGGCCACATCATGTAAGGCTTCCAAACATCTATCTTTACCTTCTCTCAGTTACTAACCTTCCTCCCCTTCTCCTGCTGTGACACTCATTACCCTACAGCATTTCCACCGATACCTCTTAATCACTAGGATTTAGGTATAGTGCCATGATTTTGGCCCTTAAATTTAGCCTTGCTCCACCTAGATTTATGATGCTCCTCATAAAGTCAGACCCATTTATGAGTGAGTACTTTATTAAATAATGTTGACTGCGGTGGTGGTGCTGCGGTAGCGTTGTCGCCTCACAGTAAGACGTTGTCCTGTTCGATTCTCAGCTAGAGCATCTTCTATGTGGCGACATGCATCAATAGGCGTACCTTTGTTGAAGGTTGTGCGTCAGGGCCGGCAACTCAGCACGTAAAAATCTACTGCCAATCATTAGCGGACCGGAGTTCCGCTGTGGCAACCCCTAACCGGGAAAAGCCGAAAGACACAACAAGATACAACAACAACTTTATTAAATAATGTTGTGTGGATACTCAATAAATTTGTTTGGAGTAGATTTCAGCCGTCTGTTTGGGCTTTATTGTGTCACTCTCTGAGTCACTTTTCGTTGTTTCGTACTTTATTAAATACCTAATCTCAGCCTATACAAAGATTCACTACCACTAACTCTATAGAGTCTAGTATTTAAAGACTTTCTATTGTGAAAAATAAGAAATTGCTCCTTTTTCCGACCCTCTACTATGATTTTTAGGGTCTATATCATATAGTCGAAATGTTATAAGTTCGAATATGAAAATATCGAACTGAAAACTCCGAACTGTAATAAGTTCGAAAGCTCACAACTTCGAAGATCGGAACTCCAAATAGCAACGGTCGGCCAGCTTTACACCTGTACTATAACGTAGCAACACACAAACACTTCACACTATTACTAATGTGGGGGCTTCTCTCCCCACACCCCCCCCCACTTAAATATACCAACTCCGAGATCACACCACAGTGGATACTTCATGCATATGCATGCTTCCAGAATGACGCTAAACATCAGTGAGTACGGAAGGGCCAACTACAACCATTAGGAGTTCCGATCTTCGAAGTTTTGAGTGTTCGGACTTATTACATTTTGGGGTTGTCAGTTCGATATTTTCGTATTCAAACTTATAACAGTTCGACTTTATGATATAGACCCGATTTTTAAAGGCTAGTGCTATAATTGTTAATATTTGGAGGTTGAAAGGCATGTTTCCATCATGATTTAAACCTGAAATCACATCATGTAAAGTTGTAAAATATGCATCTCTCATAACTGTTGCTACATCTATTGATAGCTACTGTGCAGTTTTGTTATCTTTTATGAAATTGTTATTTGTTTTGCATGATTCTGTAATCAGTAAAGCTTCCACAAAAAAAAATATCCCAGTAAAATTCTTGCAAAGGGTGTGTGTTATTGTGTAAATAACAATCAGTATGTGTTTGGAAAAATGTGCCAGGGTGAAGGTGCAAGCAATAAGACAGATGGTCACACACCCACACTTAAACACACACACACACTACACACACACACACACACACACACACACACACACACACACACACACACACACAACGACACTCGACACGCACACGCACACTCTCTGAATACACACACACATTTAGAGACTGTATTTGTTTTTTAATACTTTTATTTTACTTTTTTAATGGGCTATTTTAAAATCTTTGATGTTTGTTTTTTTGTTACTTACTATTTATATGTTTTTTGTATAAGAAATATAACTCATCCTCACCTAATGTTTGTTGTTTGCATCATAACCACACACACACACACACACACACACACACACACACACACACACACACACACACACACACACACACACACACACACACACACGCTCAGAAACAGTTATGATTTAAATATATGCCATTTTTAACTCAGCCAATAATTTAACCCACATTAATCAATTGCTACAAAAATTAATTAACTCTCTAATTGCATTCTCTCTCTTACTCTGTCTTGCTTTCACACAGACACACACACACACACACACACACACACACACACACACACACACACACACACACACACACACACACACACACACACACTTTTTGTTTTTTTTCTGTTTTTTTGTTTTATTTTATTTAAATTTAAAAAACTAGCAGCACAACAGCAAAAGCATAAAAGTGGCTGTGGTTTTTGCTTTTTTTACAGACCAAGCTCCAAGACTAGCTTACTGTGCTGCCGTGTGTGTGCTTGGCAGTATTTCTGTGGGCATTACCTTACCATACTCACCATGCAGAGAACATTCATTCTCAAATTAGAATAGCAATGGTAATGTCAAAATATTCTAAATACACCACACACTATTTAGTGTTGTTTATGGTTAACTTCAGTTTGCACACCATCAACACTGGACTTAAAATACAAAGTCAAAATTTTAGAATGTTTAGATCAGGGAAAAAAGCCTGTGATATCACTGCCAGGTTTGGAGCTATAAACTACTGATTTCAGACATAAAGATAAACTGTAAAAATAAGGCATTTTGCTGCTTTACCATGCTTCCACAGGTAGTTTCTCTTATGAAACAATGATAATGTATAATAATAAGCATATGGACAATGTACTGTCCTATACCTGTAGTCTGTGTAGAACAAAACTAGAAGTGTCCTCATTACAGATATAGTTTTGAAGCAGAAGGCACTGCATTTATCTTGTACAATGAATAAGGAAGGAATGCACTTCACAGCAAGTTTCTGGTGATTGATGTCAGCCCAGCCAAGATGTTTTAAGTGTGTTAATATGCCCACACTTTAGGTCCCTCATGTAACACAGTAAGGTGCATGGATAATTGCATCTATACATAAAGACTGGTTTCTCCAAGTGTTTGTACCTCCTGTGAAGATTCACCTGCAGCCATTTTGGCTTCTAGTGAAAGCCTTGTTACAGATCAGTAATGCTAGTACTCCCCTCACCTCAACAGATGTCAGCTGCAAAATACAGACAAAGCAGGCTGTAATATGCTTGTGTATACCCCCTGCCCACCCTTCATCACAAATGCAAAGTTTCAACTTATGGATTACGGACGTCAAAAAAAAAAAACAATGAAAAAAATTAATGAAGTGTCAGCACTGTGGCACAAAGGGATGAAGCCCTGATTAACCCAGATGATTTGGGATTGACTAGTAACTTAGGTACTGGAAGGGCCAATGGGGAGGAAGAAGAGGGCAGCCAATGTTGGCTTGTCTCTCTTGGGAAAAGTAAGGCAGTAAAGTTCACTGCTGTACTAATAAGTAGTTGTGGCTGCCTGATACATGAGATTTATCAACAGCATTTGGGATATGATGGGTGCATGCATACATGCCAGGCAGTGCATGTTGTAGTCAATTCAGCATGTGAGGTAGCACACTTGTTCAGGAGGCCAGTTGTATCACCATGTCTGTCAACTGTCAGAGGGTAGAGGGAGTTAGGACAGAATCAAATGCCTCTATGGTCCCTGGGTGACATCCCTCTGTCTGAGGGCTCTTGCAATCTACATGATCTAGATGGAAACAATTGTCAGAAATGTCATCACACCTTGGTGTGTGCAGAGAGGAAGGAATGGGCAGAGTGTGGGAAAAAGATCAATGATTGGTAGGTGCAGGTGAATTAAAAGAAAAACGTGAATTTGCAGAACTAAATTTATAAATATTGTTCTGCTGTAGGATACCAGTGAAGCTGCAGATAGCATCTTCATGAAATTAAGTATTAAGGATACCTGAAGCTTGTTATGTGAATCCTGGCAATAATGCAGAAAGTAACAGAAAATAGCACAGTTCCTGTAGTCTACAGTCATTGTCTAATATTACCAATACTGCCTAACTTCACACTGAAAGCATCTGGAAGTGATTGCAGCTTTACAAAGCATTGAATTCAGACAGCAGTAATCAAAAATCAAGTAGTGTAACTAATGCTGATATCATGGCCATAGCAGAAGACTTGGCTTTGGTTGATAAACAAGGTGACAAGGATTCAGCTAAAGAGGATCCTGAAAGTTTTGAATGTGCTACTGCTAAAAAAGCTGTTGCATCCTTAAGGATTGCATTTGCTTGGGCAGAAGCACAACATGATGTTGAACTGAGAACACTGTATTACTACAGCAGCTGTTATCCAAAGAGCCAAGTCACACTCAAGCAAAGGAATATGTTGTAGCCTCGCACTTTTGCATAATGTGCGATGAATTTTAATAGCATAATAATGTGAAAAAAATAGCTGTACTGATATCATCTCTAAACTGCTTTTAGCTCCATCATTCTTTTTATTGTGGTGCCACTAAACTGAATACATGTATACAGCTTCATTGTTGAACTTATTGCAAAATTATGTATTTTGCAATGGTTACACATCTGGCATCTGGTTTGTGAAAAAAAATGGACCCCAGATAATTGACATTTTACTCTTAATGAACATTTGCTGAATCAGAATGTATTTTATTGCTCTGTCAGGGTAAACTGATCAGCTGTTTTCAGCATGATTGCTTTGGGAATAAGGTTTTGGCTGCTTTGTCTACAGTTACTTTATTCCTGTGATGGTTCTGCATTTAACTTTTAGGATACTGACATTTGTAAAGTGGGATGTGATCATTATTCTGAAAGGGCTGAACAAACCCATTCTTTAACCTGAAAATCAATCTGCCTAATGTTTTAGACTTCAAAAACTTTTTTACCCTGGTAGCATTTACTTTAACTGGAAAAGGTCTGGAGTTATAGAAACATTAATGTGTTTCCATAATTATACATTATTCCACATGAATAGGGCAGCCATATCTACAAACCTTTCTTTATGTTTTATGTTTCACCTGAAATGACCTTGAACCAAAACATCCAGTTTCAGTCCTTTGAAATGAAACCCAGAACTTTTATGAGACGCTGTTTTACAACATGGATTCTAGGAGCATCTGGAAATGTATAGTGAAGGCAAAATCTTTAATGAAGTTGTGACACCCCACCACTGGACCAGTAATCAAGGAGCCTCAGTCATCACCACTGCCACCAGTGGGGGACGTACATTTGGAGGATGACAGGTGCGCACACACAGTATTTCCAGATGCAGTTCTCTGCATCAAGTGCAGTTTCCCATAAGAGCACATAGAGACCACAGTCAGTTCGGGGCTGGTTTCTCCCTCTTTCTCCAGATCCTCAATAAGAGTCCCCACTGGCATAACTATAGAGTTGAGATCTCAGCTGAGTGGTCAATCCAAGACCTCCAACACTCTCTCTGTCCAACCAGTGCTTTGTGTCCCTGCCCAAGTAGCTGACACACACACACATGCAAACGCACACACACACACACACACACACACACACACACACACACACACACACACACACACACACACACACACACACACCTGGGAAAGGCTGGCACAGGTTTACTAGCTATGTCCCCTTCTGCCCAGACTATAAGGTAGTTATTACTGCCACCAGCCAACTCCTTATCAGCTACTTTAAGGCCCTTAACAAAGGGTGTCCAATGTTACTGTGTAGTGTTACTATCAATAAAAATGGTAGTTTGACCATGAGTAAGGCTATTAGGAGTGGTCTACACAGTGTCACCAAATTAATATGGAAGTACTCTCAGAGCTTAAATATCTCTAGACAGATCAGCCACACTGAAAGATTTAAGTATATTTAATAATAAATAATATATATATATATATATATATATATATATATATATATATATATATACACACATGCATACATATATATTCACTTCAGAAGCTCAAAATACTGAAATCTTGAATTTCAATATCTCAAGCCCAAGAAGTGGAATCCACAAAACAACGAAAACTAAAAACCATGAAATTCAAAACCTCAAATACCAGAAGTTTTGAATTTTGCGGTATTACTACAAACACACACACACACACACACACACACACACACACACACACACACACACACACACACACACACACACACACACGCACCATCCACCACAGAAACATACACAATCACTCTACTACATGAAAGCAGGGGGGCAATCCCCCCCTGCACCCCCCATGTGGGGGTCTATGCCCCCCCACCCCCCTAATTAAATATTCTCACTCCGAGGTCGTACTACATACAAACACACACAAAACACCACCACACAAGCTACTTTCTCTTTGCACACACACATCACAGCAACAAAACACACTGACACACACCACAGCCCCTACCCAAACCCCTTAACACACACTTACCTGAATACATGACCATAGCGGAACTTTAGAAGCGCGAAATTCAAAACCTCTGGTATTCAAGGTTTTGAATTTCACGCTTCTAAACTTTCGCTGTTATGTGGATTCGGCTTCTTGGGCTCGAAATACTGAAATTCAAGATTTCAGTATTTTGAGCTTCTGAACGGAACCCATATATACATACATATATATATATATATATATATATATATATATATGTATGTATATGTATGTATGTATATATATATATATATATATATATATATATATATATATATATATATATATATATATATGTATATATATATATATATATATATATATATATATAGATATATTAACATCAGAGTTCAAAATCACAGGAAATATTTGAAACGACATTGCAGGACAGACTCAAATACACAAAGAAAAACATCTAAATTAAGCTTTACTTTATTCCTGACTATATCTAAGAGAATTACTATACCCTAGAAACTTAGAGCAGCAAGGCAAATTTGTGGTGAATGGGTTTTCTTGTTGTCAGGTCAAAGAAGGAATACAGAATGCTATCTCTCTCAGAGACTTCTCAAATTAATATCTCAAATATTACTACTGGGATAGTTTGCAGAATGACATAATTTCTTGCCACCTGATTCTATCCCAGGTAACCCCCCCCACTGCTGAAAGCTAGTAGTAGTTAGCATCCACCTGTGAAAATACATAGACAAGGGCTTTTCCTCAGATCTTTGCAGATCCTGGAAGTCATAAAATAATAAAATACTTACAAGACAATACAGAAAACTCAGCACAGACATTATGTCTGTTGCTGCACTGAAACTGAAAGATAACATATTTTTTATGGCCCAACCATAAAGTAATTTAATTTCAGCTATTTTTCTGAAGTTTTGCAAGTTAACCTTTTGTATTCCAGTTTCCCCTAAGCCTTTTGCAAAAAGCTTTTCAACACACACTTCTGTACAAACCATCTTATATGACATACAGCTCTAATACATGCATAACACAAGCATTTTTGTGAATCATGTTGATATTCACAAATTACATATATTTACAAAGTTCCAGATAGCTGGACTGGCAGTACTTCCATTGTCACAAAAGTGATATCACCTGTTTGTTTAATAAGTTATGAATTCCAGTAAGCAGACTATTTCCAGTGATTAGTATAGTTACTGCCTTCTGTTATAAGAATACAGTGAAGCCCCTTGCAGGGCCCTGTTAGAGATCACTTCTCTAGGATTGCTTTGTCTTCAATGACTTTCTTCAGAGTGAACTCTTTAAGAGATATTGATGAGGTGGGTATTTGGTCATCTAATCATATATAAATAAAACATTAAAGCTGCGTTCTCATGTTAAGGCCCAACTAGGCTTTGTTAAGACAATAACAATTTACTTGCCCAGTTAAATTGTAAATACAGAAATAAATATTTCAGGAATGCTAGTCAGGAGATTCCCTCCAGTTGTAGATGTATGGTTTGTTACTCCACCAGTAATGTATGGAGTGAAACGCTAGGAATGGATGAGGTGATATGTTAGAGCTATTGGAATTTCTCACCATAAAAGTGTTTACCCTTATCCAGTCCCTGTGTCTCCAAGGTATTCTTCTTTGTTATGCCTTCTGAGATCTTAAGGAATATATATATGTATGTATATATATATATATATATATATATATATATATATATATATATATATATATATATATATATATATATATATACACACACACACACACACACACACACACACACACACACACACACACACACACACACACACACACACACACACATGTAAGGATAGCTATGAAGAGAATGAAGAATGGAAAGGCTGTTGGCCCAGATGACATACCTGTGGAAGCATGGAGGTGTTTAGGTGAAATGGCAGTGGAGTTTTTAACCAGATTGTTTAATGAAATCTTGGAAAGTGAGAGGATACCTGAGGAATGGAGGAAAAGTGTTTTGATACCGATTTTTAAGAATAAGGGTGATGTGCAGAGCTGTAGTAACTACAGAGGGATAAAATTGATCAGTCACAGCATGAAGTTATGGGAAAGAGTAGTGGAAGCAAGATTAAGAAGGGACATGATGATTAATGATCGGCAGTATGGTTTCATGCCAGGAAAGAGCACTACAGATGCGATCTTTGCTCTGAGAGTGTTGATGGAGAAGTACAGAGAATGTCGGAAGGAGTTGCATTGTGTTTTTGTAGACTTAGAGAAAGCATTTGACAGGGTGCCTAGAGAGGAGTTGTGGTATTGTATGAGGAAGTCAGGAGTGTCAGAAAAGTATGTAAGAGTGGTACAGAATATGTATGAGGGTAGTGTGACAGCCGTGAGGTCTGCAGTGGAAGTGATGGATGCGTTTAAGGTGGAGGTGGGGTTACATCAAGGATCAGCTCTGAGCCCTTTCTTATTTGCAATGGTGATGGACAGGTTGACAGACGAGATCAGACAGGAGTCCCCGTGGACTATGATGTTTGCAGATGACATTGTGATCTATAGTGAGAGTAGGGAACAGGTGGAGGAGACCCTGGAGAGATGGAGATATGCTCTAGAGAGAAGAGGAATGAAGGTCAGCAGGACTAAGACAGAATATATGTGTGTGAATGAGAGGGATGATAGAGGAATGGTGAGGATGCAAGGAGTAGAGGTGGTGAAGGGGGATGAGTTTAAATACTTGGGGTCAATAGTTCAGAGTAACGGTGAGTGTGGAAAAGAGGTGAAGAAGAGAGTACAGGCAGGATGGAGTGGGTGGAGAAGAGTGTCAGGAGTGATTTGTGACAGACGAGTACCTGTAAGAGTGAAAGGGAAGGTCTACAAGAGGGTAGTGAGACCAGCTATGTTATATGGGTTGGAGACAGTGGCATTGACAAAAAGGCAGGAGTTTGAGCTGGATGTGGCAGAATTAAAGATGTTAAGATTTGCACTGGGTGTGACGAGGGTGGACAGGATTAGGAATAAGTATATTAGAGGGTCAGTCCAGGTTGGAAGGTTTGGAAACAAAGCCAGAGAGGCACGATTACGTTGGTTTGGACATGTGCTGAGGAGGGATGCTGAGTATATTGGGAAAAAGATGCTAAGGATGAAGCTACCAGGTAACAGGAAAAGAGGAAGGCCTAAGATAAGGTTTATGGATGTGGTGAGAGAGGACATGCAGGTGGTTGGTGTGACAGAGCAAGATGCAGAGGACAGGAAGAAATGGAAACAGGTGATCTGCTGTGGCGAATTCTAATGGGAACAGCCGAAAGAAGATGATGATGATATATATATATATATATATATATATATATATATATATATATATATATATGCACACACATATATGTATATGTACGTGTGTGTGTGTATATATATATATATATATATATATATATATATATATATATATATATATGTAGCTGTGTGTGTGTGTGTGTGTGTGTGTGTGTATATATATATATATATATATATATATATATATATATATATATATATATCCATATGAGTGTATTTTTGAAGAACGAAAGTTCACTACTTTGAACTTCAAAAGTACACCCACACTAACGCGAAAGTGCACTTTCGCGAACCCACTAGATTGAACGGGCTAGCAGTCATGGACCTTAGGGTTAGGGCACCGATCATGGTAAGGGGATAGCCCTACTAGCTATTCCCTTGCCATAGCCCTTGACCTAACCCTAAGGTTCGTGGCTATCACACGACAGTGGAAGACATTCCAAATCAGGCTATGTCCTCCACTGTAGTGCGATGGTCATGGACCTTAGGGTTAGGTTAAGGGGATAGTTAATAGGGCTATTCCCTTTAGGGTAAGGGGATAGTTAGTAGGGCTTTCCCCTTAACTTGACCCGTGCCCTAACCCTAAGGTCCGTGACTATCACACCACAGTGGAGGACACAGCTCGTTTTTCAATGTCCTCCATTGTGGTATGGTAGGTTCGGTCTAGTGAGGTTAAGCAAAAGTGCACTTTCATTAAAGTGCACTTTCGCTTAAGTGGGGATGTACTTTCCCATTTCGAAAAAGTGAATTTTCATTGTAGGAAAGTACACCCGCATATTTATATATGTGTGTGTGTGTGTGTGTGTGTGTGTGTGTGTGTGTGTGTGTGTGTGTGTGTGTGTGTGTATATATATATATATATATATATATATATATATATATATATATATATATATATATATATATATACATATATATATATATATATATACATATAGTTTTGATTTATTCTAATTTTTATGCAATGTTGGGCTACGATTGATTGACTGTGTTTTGCTGAGAGATACTCATTTAGCATGGTAGATGTCCTCTCTAGTCTCTAGCAGGGGGCAAATGAAGAGGAATTTGTAGTGATATGACTTGTCATTGTAGGCAAACTGCATGCACTCAGTGATGTGTGGTTGTGTGTGGACTTAGCTGTGTATAACAGATAAGCACAGACAGAAGCAGCTTCTCTATTTCCATCAGGATGAGGATGATTTGAGATGGAGGCTGAGCTGGATTACACTTTCTGAGATCTGGACTGAGAGTTCTGTTTTGCAGTTATAGGCTACAGTCGCTGTGTTTTGGACCTTTGAATCTGAGGGACATATCCGGCTTCCCTCATCTTCCAGTTGTCAAAATGAACATATAACCCAGCTGTACTGCATTGAGGGGAGAGGCTACCAACCATTGCTCAAAATGTGGGAGCTAGAGATTGTTACCTATGTAGATCAGAGTGTGTGTTGTGACTTTAAGAAGCATTTCAAAGTGAGGGCACGTGTATAAATAGAGAGCATGTGCAGGCAGCAGTGCCATTTTGAGAGAACAGCCAGAGTGTTAACATGTATGAGTGCAGTAGTCAATCTGTTTATAAGTTTACTTAAGTTTAAGTTACTAAGCCCCAATCCTGATGTGTTTGTATGTAATAAAGCTGCTTAAGCTGAATCCACAATTGTTCGCCTGTTTTATCCTGACCAGATGAGTGACATGGTGTCAGAAGTGAGATGCCTGAATGACATGGTGTTAGAAGTGGCATGCCTGAACGACATGTTGTTGGAACTGGGATGTCTGAGCAACAAGAAGCCAGAAGTCGAGTTATGAGGTGCACAGTTAGAAACGGAGGTATATAGAGAAATGACTTGTCCTAACTTGCTCAAACAATTGAAAAAGATCAGAAATGAATTTCAGGTAATTAAAACTCACATAAATTATTTATTTCATAAAGAAAATGATACAAAGCATTCACAAAGCACAAAACACATTATTAATCAAACGAAAAGCACAAAACGCATTATTGATTAAAGGAAATGTTTGAAACTACGATATTTGATAAAATTATTTGTAATACTTATGAGAGTGTTCAGAATTACTTCTGATTTGCATAATGAGCATGTTAAAACGAGCATGATAAAAGTCAAACAAGCCTAACGAGTACAATAAAAGGGCAAGATGAGCATGGAAAAGCAAAGTGGCTGCATTTTTTTAGTTAACGACCATTTTTTTGTTATGAGCTACTATTTTGCATTGACTAAAGCTATTCAAAGTATAACTAGAATTGTTAAAAGTATCTTAAGAGTGTGCAAAGTGTTTGCAGTGTGTGCTTTATTACAGTACAATTATTTCAATAAGTTTATTGTGTGCAAAGTACAATTATTTTGCAAAGTACAGTCGTTTTGAAAAGTTTCTTGTGCTCTGTACAATTATTTCGCAAAGTACTGTCATTTCATGAAGTTTCTTGCACTATGTACAGTTCATTCACAAAGTGCAGTTATTTTGAAGTGTTTCTTACACTGATAAGAATGGTTTTGCAAAACCGTCTTATTGTTGTACAAGCTGAATCAAGGGAGCACCCTAAGTGCTTGAAATGTAAATTTAGAGAAATGTGTAACCCCCAGACAAATGTTACATTGGAGAGGCACTTATTTTATACAAGAGACCAAATGCCAGGAGAAACTTTTGCAGCTTACATTACCGACTTAAGAAACAAAGATAAAACATACAGATTTGATGATTTCAAAGATGAGTTGATAAAGGGCAGGCTTGTGTATGATGTTAATAATGCTGCAGTGAGAAATATTTTGCTTCAAGACAGTGATTTAATGTTGAGCAAAACGACAGAGATTTGTCAAATTTATGGGCTTATAGACAGGCACACAAACATACTTGCAAGTGATAACAGCATGGTTTCAACAGCCTCTAGAGCAAATGTGGATAGCATGCAGCACATGGCTAACAGAAATAGGCCTAAGCACATGGCAGTTGCAGCCCCTGTGGGATTTCCAGGGAGAGCCCCTACCTTTCCAGCAAGTTCTAAGACTAGCTCAGTAAAACAAACATTCCAAGTGTAGCAAAAGGGTGAGTCAGCAAAACCCAAGTCAAGTCTCATTGTTAATTGTCGTAACTGTGCTGCCAATCACGAGTCCGAAAGAGAAAAGTGCTTAGCATTTGGACAGCAATGCCACAAGTGTAAAAAATGGAACCACTTTCAAAAGCTTTATAAATCAAGCAAGCCTCATTCATTTATTTAGAAAAGTCACGCAAAAAAGCAAGTTGATCATATAGAAAGCTGCAACTCTACTTTCTGTGTAGATGGTGTATCAGTGGTTGGTGAAAAGGTTAATGCAGTAGATTTGTTGGCAAAAAACAAAGTGTTTTGTACTGTCCTGATTAATAGTAAACCCACAGAGCTCAAAGTAGACACTGGTTCAAAGTGCAATGTTATTTCAGCAGAAACATTTTCTAGAGTAAAAGCTGGTGAGCAACTTAATTTGGCCAATTGTGCAAAGCTTGTTGCTTATGGAGGTGAGGAGATTCAAACCAAAGGCTGAGTAGTTCTTTCATGTTATTCAGCTGGGAACAGTTACAGCGTGCAATTTTATGTAGTCAAAAGACCTGTACAGTCATTATTAGGTCTCAGAGACAGTTTAAAAAATGAAAGTGCTATCTTTTACCAAAGAAGTCCATCATGTAAGCACATGTCCTAGTTCCAGTTTCACCGATGCTATTTTCACAGAGTATGCTGATATTTTCAAAGATAAGCTAGGTAAACTTTCAGTTGTGTACTCCATGAAATTACACCCAGAGGTCAGTCCAGTGGTCAGACCAGCGAGAAGAGTTCTGATAGCTATGCAGGACAGAATCAAAGTCCATTTAGATGAAATGGTGCAGCAAGGTGTGATTTGTCCAGTTACAGAACCAACTGAATGGGTGTCTTCCATGGCAGATGTTCATAAGAAAAGCTCAGATGAAATCAGAATATGTATTGACCCAAGAGACAAAGCATTAAAGAGACCCCACCACCCTATGCATACAGTTGAGGAAGTTGCTCCCTCATGCCAAATGCCACTGCTTTTTTTTCTGCCTTAGATGGAAAGAGTTCATTCTGGCAAGTAATGCTTGATTGCAGATCTTCACTACTGACTACATTCAGTACGCCATTTGGTAGATACAGATTTCTTAGAATGCCTTTTGGAATAATGTCTGCCAGTGAAGTCTTTCAGCATGCAATGGAACACATTTTTTCAGGCTATCTGTGTGTTATAATAGTAGATGATTTACTAGTTGGAGGTAATGGTGAAGCAGAGCATGACAGAAACCTCAGGAAAGTTCTGGATAGAGCACGTGAAGTGAATCTAAAGCTCAGTCCCCTGAAATGTAAATTTAGGCTACCAAAAGTTACTTATGTCAGTCATTTATTTACTATTTCAGGCTTATGACCAGATCCTTCTAAACAAACAGCCATTCTTGAGATGCCAGCTCCAGACAATGTCCAAGACTTACAGCATTTTCTTGGTATGGTTTTTTATTTGGGCAAGTTTATGCCAGACTTCAGTGAATTATCAGTGCCCTTAAGAGAGCTGACATGCAAAAATGCTACCTGGTCATGGTTGGAACAACACCAGAGAGCATTTGATGACCTGAAAGAGAAAACTGCCAGTCCACCAACGTTAAGATACTATGATGTCCACAAACCAGTAATTCTTTCCTATGATGCTTCATAGTTCGGTCTTGGTGCAGTTATTCTTCAAGAGAGCAGACCAGTAGCCTATGCATCTAAAACTCTTACCCAAACTGAGATGAAGTGTGCTCAAATTGAGAAGGAACTTTTGGCAATTGTGTTTGCATGTTCGAAGTTCCATGATTATATTTATGTCCGAGCTATCCAGATTGAGACTGATCATCAACCTCTAGTCATTATTTTAAAGAAGCTTATGCATACAGCTCCAGCAAGACTACAAAGAATGATGCTCAGATTACAAAAGTACAACTTCAAAATGGTCAATACAAAAGGCAAACTTCTTTATCTGGCTGATACCTTATCCAAATCACCCCAGAAATACCACAGAAAAGCTTGATGCAGAGAATTTTAGCTTTGATGTCATGGAAGTGCATAATTTTTCTACCACAAGACTTGATGAGCTTAGAGAGCATACAAAGACTGATCCAATTTTGCAAAAGCTCAACCACTTCATCAATGCTGGATGTCCGTCAAAGCAATCTTGTGTACCAACAGAAGGGCAACCTTATTTTCCTTACAGAGATGAGATGTTGATGGAAGATGGTATCATTTTCAAAGTTCCTAAAGTTGTCATTCCTACTTCCTTACAGCATGAGTACATCCAGATTTTGCATCATGGCCATCCAGGATTTGAAGCTACCAAAAGAAGGGTGAGAGGACTAATATTTTGGCCTTCTCTGTCAAAAGATATCGATAAAGTACTTTCATCTTGTTCAGTATGCAATAGTACTAAACCGCATTTGCAAAAAGAGTCACTTTAGCTACACCAGATTCCTGAACTACCTTGGTCAACAGTAGCCACTGACATATTCGAGTGGAATAGTCAACATTACTTAGTGTTGGTAGACTCTTATTCGAAGTGGTTTGAGATTGATCTGCTACCTAACCTAACACCCAGTACTGTCATTACTAAGTTGAAACATCATTTCTCAGTCCATGGTAGTCCACACAAAGTTATTTCTGACAACAGTGCCCAGTTTACCAGTCAGCTATTTCAGAAATTTGCAAAAGAGTGGGACTTTATGCATGTTACCAGTAATCCTGAGTACCCACAGTCAAATGGCCTAGCTGAACATGCAGTACAAAGTGCAAAGCAATTACTAGAGAGGTCAAAACGTGACAATACCAATGTTTTCTTGAATTTGCTTAATCTCAGAAATATGCCCCGTGACAGTTTACTTGGCTCACCTGCTCAGAGATGTCTTTCTAAGCAAACAAGAACAACCTTGCCTATCAGTTTCAGATTGTTGGTGCCTAATGCTAAAAACACCAGAGCAATCAAAGCCCAGCTATTCAAAAATCATTAATTCCAGAAGTCCTGCTGTGATAAAATGTGGAGATTTCTTCATCCATTGAAAGAAGTTGAGATAGTGAAGATGCAAATGGCGAAAGGTTTTGATCGAGTTGGTCAAGTGAGGGGTGTATGTGCCGAGCTGAGATCTTACTTAGTAGAATCTGAGGGTATAGAATACAGAAGAAATCACAGGCATCTTCTTCCAGTGTCTGCATAGATATCATAGCATTGTACCTGTGGTACAGACTCTAGATCTCAGAGCAATCCAGATGATGTTCCTGTTGAAGGACGTCTCAGTATCTATTCCCATTCCTGATGATGTTCCAGGCATCCCTGAAGTTGAACATTCATTAAAGACAGTCTCTGTTGCTAAACCCAGTCCTAATTTTTAAGTTGCATGATCAAGTCGTATTTCCAGATCTACTATAAAATACACACCAACCTGGACATGATTGTTTCACTTGTAATTAGTTCTGTATAATTGCATGTCAAAGCATTATTTCTGTACAATTGCATGTCGATTATTGTCATTATTACTGTGCATGACTTATTTCTCAAAGAGGGAGGATGTAGATCAGAGGGTGTGTTGTGACTTTAAGAAGCATTTTAATGGGGGGGGGGCATGTGTGTATAAATGGAGAGCACATGCAGGTAGCAGAAGTGCCATTTTGAGTGAACAGCCAGAGTATTAACATGTATGAGTGCAGTAGTCACTTTATAAGTTTACTTAAGTTTAAGTTACTAAGCTTCAATCCTGATGTGTTTGTATGTAATAAAGCTGCTTAAACCAAACCCACAACTGTTCGTCTGTTTTATCCTGACTGAACGAGCGACAACCTTCCAATAGTATTTTGAAGGTTGTGGTTTGGGAAGACAGAAATGGATAAGAATATTTAATATGATAGGTGTTTCTAATTTGTTTTTTTTTGTTTTTTTCATTTCTTTCTTTTCAGCAGGTAGAATGATTCATTGATCCAGCCATGGCCTGAGTCAAAAAAGCAACACTAATTTAACTTAGAAAAAGTACAGAAATACCGCGAAACAAAAAGGCAAATATACCATTAATAAAATGAATTACAGTTAATATACATTAAGAGAGGCAAAAGAAGTAAGAATTATTATCTTTCAAACTGCTAGACAAGTAGAATAGCAACAAATCTCATAACACAATGTGTCAGTACTGATGTCACATGACGATGTCTAATCTCAGCGTAAACCGTGAACATTCCCCTTAAATAAATTGTAGAAACCACAGGAGGACATTTTTTTTCAGCAGCAGTTTATAATTAACTGTTTCAAAGGACTCTTCAGAGTCAGGAAGAGAGCCCCAGATAAAAGTCTATAACACAACTGCCCTTTTCACCAACAAAACATTTCATAAGTATAAAAGAACATGTCGAACCACTCTGATCATTCTTATTAAAACTGTTACCAGCTGTTTCACACAGTGCTTGCTTATTCATTTCTTTTTCATTTTGAAGGCTAAAAAGCTGATACCAATGGATTTAGAAACCTTAGCCACAGAGCTAAGTGATTTTGTGTGATGAGCAGCCCACTTGCAGGGTGTACATGTGTGTGATTCAGAGACACATATGTAATGAGTGGTGTATGCCAAGCAGGAGAACTGGCCTTGGTTTATGTTAACGGCTATACAAGAATATGGTAATGAGCATCACTATTCAAATGAGCAACGCTGTGTATGCAAATGAGGTAAAGCAAGTGGTAATGACTACAGCTGTTTACAAGGAGAGTCTGACTGAGCATGGTGTCTCTTTTCAGTGGAAGGCCAGGGAGAAAAGTTCAACAAGCAAATTAAAAAAAATAAAACCTTTGTCATTTAGAGTAATAGCATGTAAATAATGTTACAATAGAATCCTAGATACAATATAAACACAGATGTCATGCATGGCCAATACCATTTCTAATAACTGAAGTAAAGTAAAAGAGTACATTTAAGACAACAGAGGTTGCAATAAGAATATATTTTCATTCAGTAGATAATACAAGTAGATCCATTATGTGTGCATGTTCTTCTGTTTCGTTTGGCTTTTGATCAGATATGTAGGCTCCCATTCAGATACTCTGAGAACATGCCAGTATTGGAGCAGGTACTGTTATGTTAAGGTTATC
>NC_056725.1:1824303968-1824461468 GCF_019279795.1 Protopterus annectens
TGCCCAATTGCTTTCCTCTGGAAGCAGTCGGGGCTCAGTTTTCTCTGCACCAAGCTGCCTGGCACTCGATTACAAATGATCAGTGGGTGCAGAGAATAATTTCCAGAGGCTATTAGATCCTTCTAATCTCTTACCCAAAACCTCCAAAATGCCTTCCCGATGTTCCACCCAGTCAAAGGGAAGAAGCAGCTTCAGAAATAAGAAAGATGTGTCAAAAATGAGTCATCCAACAAGTCCCCCCCAGACCAGTGCGGATACGGGTTTTACTCAAGATTCTTTTTGCTGTCAAAAAAGATCGGGGACTGGAGACCCATTTTGGATCTCAGTCAACTAAACAAATCAGTGGTTCAGACCAAATTCCCCATGGTCACGATACAGTCCATTCTCCCATTTCTTCGGGAGGGTGTGTGGATGTGCACGATAGACCTCTGGGATGCATATTACCACATCAAAATGGACAGGTGCTCCAGGTGTCTACTTCACTTCCAGCTGGGATCCAATCATTACCAATTCAGAGCCCTGCCATTCGGTCTCTCGACGGCCCCCAGAGTGTTCACAAAATGCCTAGCAGTGGTAACAGCTCATGAGACTTCAAAGATTCCAGGTGTTTCCATATCTAGATGAGTGCCCCCACCAAGTGCCTACTGGTCATGGCCCTCTGCTACACTCTAGCACTGGTGGAGTTTCTAGGCATCACAATACACTGGGAAAAATCCAACCTTCATCCTACCCAACAACTGGAGTTTATAGGAGCAGTATTCAATACTCAAACAAGCCAAGTCTCTCTCCCTCCTCACAGACTTTAGAGGTTAAGATTACAAGTACAAGTGATACTCTGTCGAAGGAAGGTCTCTGCAAGGGAAGTTCTACAGGCTCTAGGGTCTATGGTGGCAGCCATCCCGATTGTTCCCCTGGTAAGATTACATATGAGACTGCTACAATGGCTCCTTTTGCCCCAGTGGGTATCCAGTCTCCATCCTCTAAACTCACAGATCCTCATCACAAATTCCTACAAGCAAGATCTTCTCTGGTGGAGGAGAGCAGATGAAAACCTTTGGTGCCGCCCCTTCTAGACTCCTCAAACCAATGCCATGGTGACCACAGATGCTTCCCTGATAGGGTGGGGGGACCATTTCCAGGGAAAGACAGTCCAAGGCACGTGGTCCAGCTTGGAGGTCAATTTGCATATCAATGTCCTGGAGTTAAGAGCGGTGCTGTTAGCGTTGCAGGCACTTCATACGCTCCTTCCATCGGGAACGATTGCTATCCAGTTGGACAATATGTCTGTCGTCTGGTACATAAACAAACAGGGAGGGACCAAATCCTATCCCCTATTTCACAAGGCCATGAGAATTTGGCATTGGGTGATAGCTTCCAACCGCTTTCTGATTGCAACGCATATCCCGGGGAGCTCCAACGTGATTGTGGACAGGCTGAGCAGATGCATCCTTCGTCCACATGAGTGGTCTCTCAACCCGAAAGTGACGGCAGAAATTTTCCGCCATTTGGGCCAGCCTTGCTGCGATCTCTTTGCTTCCCCTTCAAACAAAAAATGCAGCAGTTACTTTGCCCGCTTTCCCCCAGATGAGAAATCACCGAGAGATGCTTTGACTCATGATTGGCCCATGGGTCTCCTCTATGCTTATTCTCTGATACCTTTGATACCCCTATTTCTAAAGAAAGCAATTCGGTTGAGATGCAAAGTGATCCTCATTGCCCCTTTCTGGCCTCGACAAGTGTGGTTTCCCTTCCTCCAGCCTCACCTACTGCAACCTCCTTGGATCCTGGACACTCGTCAGGACCTAATATATCACCCACAAGGGTTGACTCCCCCAAATCTATCCACTCTCAAGCTGACAGCTTGGTTTCTTCACTTCTGTTAGTCGCCAGGCAGAAAACCCTCTCCTCACCTGTCCGCAATATTATTCTGGTTTCCCATAAACCATCCACCAGAAAACTCTACAGAGACAAATGGAAAAGATTTGCTATCTGGTCTAATAATCAGATGCTATATCCCTTTTCATCTCCTACAGCTGCTATACTTCAGTATCTCTCTGAGTTGTTTGTCAATGGAGCATCAGCTTCTGCTATTCAAGTCCATTTAGCAGCTATTTCCAATTTCCATAACGGCTCGGATGGCTTTCCTCTTATCACCACCCGCATTTGCAAGACCTTTCTCAAGGGAGTTTTCCATAGCAGACCTCCTGTCAGGCAACCTGTAGATACATGGAATCTCTCTTTGGTTCTACAGTCTCTCTCTCTCTCTCTCTCTCTCTCTCTACCCCCCTTTGAGCCTGCTGCGACATGTGATCTTAAATTCCTGTCATGAAAATCTTTGTTTTTGGTAGCGATCACATCAGCCAGATGGATATCTGAGGTACAAGCCTTATGCGTCAAGAGCCCGTGCCTAATCTTCCATAAGGGCAGAGTATCCCTTCGTACTAACCCATCCTTTATCCCCAAAGTGATCTCCGACTTCTCTATTAACCAGTCCATTGAGCTCCTTGTGTTTTTCCCAAATTATTCCAAGAAGGGAGAATACTGTCTACATTTATTGGACGTACATAGACAACTACGCTTCTACTTTGACAGGACTAAGTCCTTTCACAAGTCGGACCAACTTTTCATTTCCTTTTCTGGTCCAAGAATGGGATGTGCTGTACCAAACGTTACCTTATCAAAATGGCTCAGAGCTTGTATTATCTTTTCATACTCCCAACTAGGGCCATCACAACTTCAGTTACTTTTTTTCAGGGTTTCCATGGATGACATTTGTGCAGCAGCCATTTGGGTTAAACCCCATACTTTCATCAAGCATTACAAATTGGATTTGGTCTCCAGGGGAAGAGTGGCCTTCGGCTCAATAGTTCTCAAGAATGTTCTTCCATAAGGGCCACCCAGGTTCTCCAAGTAGCTTGAGATTCTGTTCCATCAGTGATGATTAGGAAGAAGATTAACAACTTCAGATAAAGAAGTTATGTCTTACCATAATGTTCCATCTGAGTTGTTGATCTTCTGCCAGTCATCCCACCCTCCAACCGTCCCCCACCAAAGGCTCCTGGTGGATCTTCTGGGTCCTTGTGGTGTTTACAGGGTTTCTGCGCAGAAATAGCCTCTGTTTTCTGTTTTCTTCTATATGTTGCATGCAAACTCGATCTGAGGTAACTGGGAGAAAGGCATTGTGGGTAGCAGCTTAGCTCAAGAGTTTTTGGTGTATGTGAGCTTGATATTAGGTCGAACCCATCAGTGATGACTGGAAGAAGATCAACAACTCAGATGGAAAGTTATTGTAAGACATAACTTCTTTTTTCATGTTTTTGCGGGGGAGGGGGGGTAAGCCTCCCTGCATCCCTACACACCCTACTACTTAAATATACCAACTCTGAGATCGCATTACAGTGAACACAACAGTAAATTTCCCATTTAGCACTATATATCGATCTCCATTCAGAATGTTCAATGATCAGATGTTTGATGTTGTAAAACTTCGATCATTTGAATTAGACCCATACAAAAAAATACTATGGCACAGATCATTTTAATTCTGCCTACATTCAGTGAATTGGTTGGGCATCTCTTTTGATATCTTATGTGACAGCTTTCAACTGTCACCTATCATGACAGAATCCAAAATGAAAAATACAGTTGCTGCTTGTGTGGTTACCAGGCAACAAATTGCTGAACCTTCTGACTCTAATATTTGATGAATTCTCATTTTGTTTTTTAGTAGCTTATGGTACAAACCAGCAAACCTCTTAGCCTCTTAGTGTAAGAAACCTGGACAAAGCCTGACAAAATGGGGGGGGGAGGCCCAAATTTAGGAGCAGATTTTAAATATTGCTGTTATAAACTTTGCTAGAGTTACAGGGTTTATGTTAACATACATTTTCTGAAGGATATGAATTCTGAAACTGAAATGTATGTCATTATTTAGTGACGTCAGTACCGTGATCATCCCAGTGATTTGTCAGAAAACCACAAATTTTATGAGGACTAGACAAAAAATATGACACAAACATCTGGACATTCTGCAAAAATGTGAACAGTTGAGAGGTATGTAAAAGCAGATGTAAAAAGAAGATTAATATGTATATATATTTAAAAGATTGCCTTTTACTTTGCCACATTTCAGCTGCTCATGGCCTAAATGCTTGTAGCAGTTTGAGAGAATGTGGATACACATTATTTCTGTATACCTACTTTCCCTGAGATAGTGCAGTCTCAAGAGTTGGCATGCATAGAAATCTGAGATGTGGAGACAGAAAGGACTGTTTTATAAGTTTTGCTAATCACAAGAACAAATGATTCTAAATGATCAACGAGTTACTGGGGCTAAAGATGATGGTGCTCGAGTTCCTACAGTGGATCATATTTTTTTTCGGTTTTGTTTCATGGGTGGCCAATTGCATTTTGTTATGTGTATTTGAGTGTGTCTCATTTTCAAAATCTTAATGAAGCAGTCTGTTCACTTCCACAGCAGGAATGCATTGTGATAGGCAGTAGTCACTCAGCGCCTTTAAGACTCTCCCAGGCTGAAAACAGCATCTTCTAGCTCCCATAATGTGCCACACCTCCTTAAAAAAAACTCCACCCTAGAACTAAAAAAGAATATCTGTTTTTTTTTTCATTCTATCTTTGTTTCCTGACCTATTTTAACACCTCAAAATCACTCTAAGTGCTTTATTTGTAATTTTAGCCTGCTTTCCACAACATGTCTACCAATGGGGTTTGATGTATCAATAGGTTCATAGGTTCATACTAGGCTATCTGCCCTAGGGCATTTATAAGCCTAGCCAGAGTGTGTTTGGCTTTCGCCACCCATTTTAAATGAATTTTGCTGTGCCCTTTTCGAAGTTAGTATACTGTGCCTCTGTCTAACAGTGACACAGAAGTGATACCCTGGGTAAACCTACGATCTCCCATCCACTCATCAAGATTCCTCTTGAAGAGAGTCAATGAGGGATTCTGCCTAACCTGGACTGGGATTTTATTCCAGAGTGGAGGGAGCCTCTGGGTTATGAATCTGTCCCTCCAGCATGTCCTATTTATTTCAGTGCTGAGGTTAAAGTCTCTCGAGCGCTTAGCTCAATGGGATTTGGATTTCTGAGGTGCAGCATGTCCATTAATTCCGGGTTGGACATGGCTTTATACGTCAGGCACAGATCGCCTCTGAGCAGGTGGTATGCCACTAGTAGAGCTGGAGTTTCTTTAACTGGGCAGCATATGGCATCTGTTTGAGCCCTTTGATCCTCTTGGTGAGGTACTTTTGGGGTCTTTCCAGTTGCTGCAGGTGTTTGGTGAGGTACATCCCAAAAGGGGCATTGTACTCAATTATGGGCCTGATGAGGGATGAGTAAAGAGGCACGATGACCTCCCCTGATCTAGATGTGAATCCCTTCATGATTAGGTGGGCTATATAAAATGTTTTTCTAACCACTTTGGCCACGTGGTTTTCAAATGAGAGATTGCTATCAACTTGGGTCCCCAGGTCCCTAATTACTTCTTCCGTACTTAATGGATTACCACCTATGTGGTAATTTGTGGGCACTTTGTTTTTGCTAAAGGGGATGACTATACACTTTTTGGCGTTTAGCTTGAGGCCATGGCTCTGGCACCAGTTGTCTGTTTCTATGAGGCCCTTTTGTAGGATGCTTGTGTTGGCTGGAGAGTCGATTATGGTGCCTAGTTTGCAGTCATCTGTGAACTTGGTCAGCCACAGTCCTTCCGTGTTGGCCTGTAACTCCGAGAAATATATACCGAACAAGAGAGGTCCCAGGACTGAGCCTTGTGGGACGCCACTTGTAACTGGTTTGGAGTCTGACATGGCTCCAGCAATTCTAACCATGTGGGTTCTGTCCTTGAGCCAGTTTGCAACCCATCTAGTGACATAGGGGTTTATATTTAAGCTGGTGAGCTTATCTATAATGCCTGAGTGGGGTATTGTATCGAAGGCTTTTGTGAGGTCCAGGCAGGCTGTGTGGACCACCTTCCCCTCGTCAATGGCCTTGGTGACTGTTTCAAAGAAATCGACCAGGTTTAAGAGGCAGGATCTGCCCTTAACAAAGCCGAACTGGGTAGGATCCAGTGTCTGTAGGTCCCCAATATCTTTATTTATGAGGTCCATGATGATCCTTTCCATAGCTTTGCAGACCAAGCTAGTCAGGCTTATGGGGCGATAGTTTCCAGGATCCGTTGAGGCACCACCTTTGTGGAGAGGGACCACTGTTGCTGTACGCCACTCTTTGGGTACATATCCTGTAGTAAGGCTGAGATTGAACAGTAGTTTTATGTTTGGGTTTAGCTCTTCTTGGAGTTCATGTAGGATGCAGCTCGGGACACCGTCTGGTCCCATTGATGCTGTGTTTTTTGCTTTGGAGAGGGCGGCTCTTACCTGAGCATCTGAGATGTCAGGGGCAGCACTCTGCTGGGATAGATATTTGCCCATTGGTGGGGAGGGGGGGAGAAGTTTGCGCTGAACCTGTCAGCTAGGATGTTGGCAATGTCTGTGGGTTCGGTGTATTTTTTGTCATTTTGGACTAATTCTGAGCATATCTGGGAATTCCCACCCAGGTTCCTAACATAACTAAAGAATGCCTTGTGAGTATCCTTAGTGTCCTGTGCAATTTTTCTCTTGAAGCTGGCCTTAGATGATTTTATGAGTGCCCATAGTTTTTTGCTAATACTGATCAGAGATGCCTTCCCTTTTTGGGATTTTGCTCTATCATGTAGTAGCTTCCTCCTTCTATTGTATAGTTTGTTTATGGCTGGGGTCCACCAGACAGGACGCCTGCCTTTGGAGGATTGGGTCTTGGTTTTATTTGGGATTGCATGATCCATGCATTCCTGAAGGTGTTCATAGAATGCGTTTATAAAGGATTCTGTGTTCTGGACCATATTTTCCACAGGCCCGGGGGCTTTGAAGGATTCCACCTCGGTTTTGAGGAGTGTGAAATTTGCTTTAGAGAAGTTTTTCACTGTGGTTTTCTAGGCAGGGGTGGGGTCGGGATGTGAATATCCAGTGAGATTAGTTTATGGTCTGATCTTACCAGTGAGGGATACACTTCTGGTCTGGAGCATAGAGCCCCCATGTTGGTGATGATCAGGTCCAGTATGTTTTCACCTCTTGTGGGAGTGGTAACAAGTTGTTCCATAGCATTTGAGTTTATAAATTCTAGGAACCTTTGGACTAGGGTGTTGGAGCTAGAGTAATGCTCCCAGTCTATGTTTGGGTAGTTGAAGTCGCCCAATATAATGGTGTTTGGAGAGACCTTCATATTTTCCAGTGTTCTCAGGAAGGCCGAGTGGGGTTCCTGGGTTTGGGAGGGTGGTCTGTAGCAGGCTATAAACTGGAAGGCAGTTTTACCCACTGTTAGTTGCACATGGATAGTCTGTGATGCTTCGTGCTGTGCCACCAACCTGGAGGTGTGGGTATCTTTGATGAATATTGATACTCCCCCTCCTTTTGTGGTTCGGTCCAAGTTTTGGGGCCGAAAAGCATGGTATGAGGTATAACCTGGTAATGTTGGGGTGCTCTCGGGAGCCTTGAACCAGGTTTCTGTTACTGCACAGATATCGATGTTCTCCATGCTAAGGAGAGTTTCGAGTGCGTGCATCTTGAGGTTTAGACTTCTGGCGTTGAGCAGCATTGCTCTTAGTTTCTTATCCCTTGTGATACCTATGGAGGTGGGTTTGTCTTTTGAGCCTTGCCTAAAAAGTCACTATGGGGTGGCAAGAGCCTTTGCCAATATCCAAAGCCCAGGGTGACAGGTGCAAGCTGTCCCTAGCAAGCATCGTGGCTTGTCGAGCATGTCATCCCAGGCTGACAGGCATTGGATCCCCTTTGAATGACACCAATACTTAAGCCAATTGTTGAAATTGATCATCTTGACTTCATATTGTGGCATCATTCTTGGTGAGGGTAAGATGCTACTCAAGGTCAGGGTCATATCGGCCTGGGCTACATGCTCAGAGAGCTCCTCTATGTCTCTTTTCATGTAGTCCAGGGAGGTACATCTCAGGTCATTCACACCAGCATGGACAATGACTGAGTCATATTTGTACTTGCCTTGGAGTGACCTGAGTGCTTGTGTTATGTGGCGGATCCTAGCGCCCGACAGGCAGCTCACCGTGACCTTGTCCTTGTTCAGCCTGGTGAGTGGGACGTCAGTGTGCCTGATGATAGAGTCACCTATTACAAGTGTATCAGGTGCGTTGTTTTGCCTTAAGGGCTGTGACTGTTTGGCACACTGGCTTTGTGAGCTATGTGTTGCACGTGTTTTGTCTTGGGGTAGTGGTTGCTTGGGTGTCTGCTTTGGAGGTCTCTGCTGCTTAGGCAGATTTTTATTTAGAGCCTCCAAGTATGTTTTTGTGTGTTTATGTGTTTGGTTTGCTGTCGTGGTAGGTCTATGTGAGACTGGAATTGTAGTGAGTGTGGTTTCCTTCTCCTCCTGACTGGTTATGCCAGTACTGAGTTGAGAGAGCTTAGCCTCCAGTTTGGCTATATGGTTGCATCTCTCACATGTGTTGGAATTTGTTGGGAGGAGGAGAGGGTTGTCTGTGTACATGAGGCAGTTGTAACATTGCCTCAAGATTCCCAGATTCACCAGCTGGACCAGAGAGGAGATTGACAACTGACCTTTGGACATGCTAGAATAGTATTGGGAATGCCTTTATAATTGATAAAAAGGGCCAATGGGGAACAAGGTACTCAAGGGGAGTTTGTGAGGGTGTAGTACTTTTAATTTTTTAGTGTTGACTTATATAATTGCTTTAGTGAGCAAGTGCCAGGCTTTAGAGTATGAATAGGGTGTTTATTATGAGAACTAGATCAGTTCTAAGGGAAAAAGTGAAGAGCAGACTTTGTGGAGCCAAGAATGGTTTAAACCCAATTAAGCGGAGCTGCCCAATGCTGCGCTATGCGCAAAATCGTGCAAAGCCGTGCCAAAGCGGGTTTTATACAGGGGGACTTGAAAGAGCTAGAAATTGGCCCAAAACGGCCAATAGACTACCAGATTCTTGTGCTGGGAACACTCCTCCAGGGATAGATAGGCTGCTCTAAGCTCCCCACTGCCACTGGTGAACAAAGAAGCCTCCCTTTATCCAAGAAAGGAAATGGGCAACACAGGAACTTTCCAAAAGTCCAGAATACAGCAAAGCCTGTATTTGGACTACTCTAGGTCAGGAAAGACGGGAAACAAGGATAATGTTTTTGTTTTTTTTTTTTTGCAACAAACAGCAGGAAAATGCAATAAATATGTAACACAGGCTAGCACACTTGAGTGTGTAGCCTCAACAGGTAAATGCAACAAACAGGACAAACTTTAAAAGTGCAGGTGCAAAAACAACTTTAAACAGTTTAAAACAGTTCAAGAAGCAGAAATACTTGCAGTTTAGCTAGATCGGACAGTCGCCCAGGTAGGAGCAGGAAAAAAAAACACTTTTATCAGATTAGCAGTCGCTCTTTTAGCCTCTCTGCTGCTAGCACCACTCTGCAGGACCACGAGGAGCTTGGCTGAGTAGTAACAAGCGCAAAAAACGCGCCAAAGCGGGTTTTATACAGGGGTGCTTGAAAGAGCTAGAAATTGGCCCAAAATGGCCAATAGACTATCAGATTCTTGTGCTGGGAACACTCCTCCAGGGATAGATAGGCTGCTCTAAGCTCCCCACTGTCACTGGTGAACAAATAAGCCTCCCTTTATCCAAGAAAGGAAATGGGCAACACAAGAACTTTCCAAAAGTCCAGAATACAGCAAAGCCTGTATTTGGACTACTCTAGGTCAGGAAAGATGAGAAACAAGGATAATTTTTTTGTTTTTTTTCTTTTTTGCAACAAATATGTAACACAGGCTAGCGCACTTGAGTGTGTAGCCTCAACAGGTAAATGCAACAAACAGGACAAACTTTAAAAGTGCAGGTGCAAAAACAACTTTAAACAGTTTAAAACAGTTCAAGAAGCAGAAATACTTGCAGTTTAGCTAGATCGGACAGTCGCCCAGATAGTAGCAGGAAAAAAAAAACACTTTTATCAGGTTAGCAGTCGCTCTTTTAGCCTCTCTGCTGCTAGCACCACTCTGCAGGACCACAAGTAGCTTGGCTGAGTAGTAACAAGCGCAAACACCGCGCCAAAGCGGGTTTTATACAGGGGGACTTGAAAGAGCTAGAAATTGGCCCAAAATGGCCAATAGACTACCAGATTCTTGTGCTGGGAACACTCCTCCAGGGATAGATAGGCTGCTCTAAGCTCCCCACTGCCACTGGTGAGCAAAGAAGCCTTCCTTTATCCAAGAAAGGAAATGGGCAACACAGGAACTTTCTAAAAGTCCAGAATACAGCAAAGCCTGTATTTGGACTACTCTAGGTCAGGAAAGATGGGAAACAAGGATCATTTTTGTTTTTTTTTGCAACAAACAGCAGGAAAATGCAACAAATATGTAACACAGGCTAGCGCACTTGAGTGTGTAGCCTCAACAGGTAAATGCAACAAACAGGGCAAACTTTAAAAGTGCAGGTGCAAAAACAACTTTAAACAGTTTAAAACAGTTCAAGAAGCAGAAATACTTGCAGTTTAGCTAGATCGGACAGTCGCCCAGGTAGTAGCAGGAAAAAAAAACACTTTGATCAGGTTAGCAGTCACTCTTTTAGCCTCTCTGCTGCTAGCACCACTCTGCAGGACCACAAGGAGCTTGGCTGAGTAGTAACAATCGCAAAAACCGCACCAAAGCGGGTTTTCTACAGGGGGACTTGAAAGAGCTAGAAATTGGCCCAAAACGGCCAATAGACTACCAGATTCTTGTGCTGGGAACACTCCTCCAGGGATAGATAGGCTGGTCTAAGCTCTCCACTGCCACTGGTGAACAAAGAAGCCTCCCTTTATACAAGAAAGGAAATGAGCAACACAGGAACTTTCCAAATGTCCAGAATACAGAAAAGCCTGATCTTGTTCTCCCTCAACACATTCCCTTTCCCATAATGCTTTGTATGACTCATGCCAGACATAAAGAAGTAACTGTGAATTCCCATGCCATTGACATATGTTATTATATATTATTTTCTTTACCTTCTGTAAAAGGATTGCTTCCTTTCTGTCTCTAATCACCCTTATTTATGTTTGGCTGAGACCTTGTTTTACACTATACTTAGAAGTTATCCAGCTACAGCCAGAAAAGTAGCTAAATTGCAGGCCTTTGTTTAGGGTTTTCTTTTGTAGTTCACGAGGAATTGACAGTCCCTCCATCCACACACACACACACACACACACACACACACACACACACACACACACTACTGCAGAGGTGTTAAAACCACACTGAGAGACCCTTGCAGAATCAATCCCTCTTCGACTATAAAAGAAAACCCTGAACAAAGACCTGCAATTTAGTTACTTTTCTGACTGTAGCTGGATAACTTCTAAGTATAGTGTAAAACAAGGTCTGTGCCAAACATAAATGAGGGTGATTAGAGAAAGAAAAGAAACAGTCCTTTTATAGAAGGCAAAGAAGATAACAGTGACTCACACAAATCCCATTATATGTCAAAGGCATGAGAATTCACAGTTACTTCCTTATGTCTGGCATGAGTCATACAAAGCATTATGGGAAAGAAAAAGGGTTGCTGGAGAACAAGATCACATTGATACATCAAACCCCATTGATAGCCATGTTGTGGAAAACAGGCTAAAATTACAATTAAAGTACTTACAGTGATTTTGAGGTGTCAAATAGGTCAGGAAACAAAGATAGAATGAAAAAAAAACTTTTAGTTCAAGGGTGGAGTTTTCCTTTAACTCACCAGATCTCATTTACTTGTCTTCCTGCAAGCAATGAGAAATGCTCTCAGGCTCATTATTCAGTGGTTTCTTCAGCCTTACAGAAAATATTTAAGATGCTTTATTGAACATGTCAGAAACTTCCATTTTCTATTGTATTTTTAGTGACAGCACTTGTAGAGTTTTGCTATTTTTTGGTTAGAATTTTTTTCTTCTTCTGTGTGCTTAGAAATGGTTGAGGGTAATGTGTCAGGTTTTAGGAAATGTTTGAAATGTAAACACCCCCCCAGGATACTCATAACTCGTGTATGGTGTTTTTGTAACAGCAACACTTTGATATTAACTGTGAAATCTGCAATAGGTTTCTTTCTGGTACTGAAGGAGATGAGAGGCAAACTGATACTGAAAGGGTTGTTAACTTATAAGTCTTCTGCTAGTGCTGAAAGCCATAAAGATAAAAAAGCAGATGCTGTTTCTGATAAGGATGCAGGAACTTCCTCTTCTGCTGCCAAGGCCCGTGCTGAGTTAATATTTCTTCAAGTTGCTGCTACATTTGCAAATCTAGTGGTACTACTCAATCTTTCCCAGGTGTGTTTCTCAGCTAGAGTAGTGGTAGTTGAAGATTAGCCATTTAGGAAGACAAAAAATAGTTCTTCATCTGAAAAGGATCTCTCTAAATATTTAAAATCTATATGTACTTCAGCTGTAATCATGCATTCCTCCAAATCCTTCCATGCATGTTGATTGGGGCAAGGCATTGGTGAAGGTACAAATTGAGCTGATTATCCTCTCTTCCCTTTCTTTTTCTAGGGCAGCAATAAAAGGTCCCCCTATGCTCTTCCTGTTTCCACAGAGCTCACAAACACTTTTCTTGTATCCAGTGCAAGTATAACAAAGATAAGTATTTTAAATTGATTTTTGAAGGTTTATAAGAGTACTGGTACTGTATTTCTGAATTATCTGTTGTATTTTTTTGTCCTTTATCACTGTAAAGGGCTCTGATTTTCACTGACATTGCTACTGGTTTCTCTGCATTGTAATCATTTTAAAAGTGTGTATTTCTATCCTGTTTGTTTGATTCTCCTGTTTGAATTCACTTTAGGCTAACTGTACTATGGTTTTACATTAAGAAGTCCTGGGACTGCTTTTCTAGTGGGAGTGGAAGTTGTTCAGTTTATCTAAGCTGGGGATCATACCAGAAGGCTTTAAGTTATACTGCTTGATTGGTCAGATTTGCTTGATTTGCTTTTTTAGTCAGTTTTCCCTACCTCTATTAATTCTGCTCATTTGTCTGACACTGCTCATCTGAAGTAGTGTTTAACAGTGCCCTGTATATATGCAGGCACACAGAATTGAAATTTTGCACATAAAACTACCCTTGGAATTTTCACAGTACTTGTTGCACAAAAAGCAGTTAGTTGTGCACTGAGGAGCTCCCCTCACTATTTTGATCTTACATAGTCCTGATTATATTCTATAGTCTTACAGCTACCAAGCTAGCCAGTTCTAAACTCCCCTTGTACCATCTCTTTACAGAACATAGTCATGGGCATGGACTTCCCTGCTATCTCTGCATAGAGCCTGTTGCATATTAGCATCTTGAGGCAGTGCAGCAATATCTGAAAATCATTATTAAAAAAAAAAAAAAAACAAATGGAGCCACAAATACTGCAGAAAATTTAATGGAGTTTCGGTACCTCAGCTAAATGCCTTCAGAGGAATAACATTTCAAACGCCAAGCAGTCAATTTGTACAAATTCTTAATTAATACAATTAAATAATTAAATGAAAAATTAAGTGATTCCACAGCCTTTAAAGAACCATGACCCATAACCATCCAACACAGAAAAAACATACATATAAAAATAGTTAAATATTCAAACTGATATCCATATTTAGGCCTCTAAGTGCAAGTGTCCTATAGTTTAAAATACATCTACTTTCCAATTCTAATAGCTTATGTGCAAAGTTACTTCCACCCTCATATTGAGGTTTAGCCAGCGCACTAAAAAATAAAGTGTCATCATGTCCCCCATGTATCTCAAGAAAATGATCTGCAATCGGGCTATCTAACTTCTTATTTCTAACATCCCCCAAATGCTCCAAAATGTGAACTTTAACCATTCACTCGGTCTGACCAATATACCATTTGGGGAGTAAACACCCACAGTCCATGATATAAACAACCCTGCAAGAGCGACAGTCAAACTTATCATTAGTCATATACCTTATACCATTAATTCTAATACCAGCGATATTTCTCACCCTCACACATATTTTGCATTTCCCACATTTATACACCCCTGTATGATCCTTCACTGGCCTTCTGTTCTTAATGCTAAGTATTTCCTTTAAATTACTATGTCTCACATAGGAAAACATAACCTGCTAAGGGAATAAACTACCTAATTCATCATCAAAGCAAACAATAGGCCATAAACTGTCTACGAAATTCTTCATGACAGACAAAATAGGGGAAAATTTAGTAACAAAAAATAATCTTTCCCTATAAAATGGCCTACAAAATTAATTCCCAACCACAGCACTTAAGCCACTCTGACCATGTTTCACTCTATTTTTTCCTTTCTCAACAGAGACTTTCGAATATCCTCTATGTAACAACCTCTCCTTCACTTGCATGAATTCCTGTTCCAGCAAGTGACTCTTAGAGGTATGCTCAAAAATTAATTTAAATTCCCCATAGGGCAGGGATTAAAGTAAGTGTGGGGGATGAGAACTACTGGCATGCAGGAAATTATTAGTTGTCATATTCTTCCTATAGGGCTTAAATTGAATCTTACTTTCAGTGTCCACGTACAATTCAATGTCCAAATATTGGATACAGTGTTTATTCACATTGAAAGTAAATTCTAACCCAAAAGGATTCTTATTCAGCAACCTAATAAACTCTTGAAACTCACTTATGTCACCCTTGCAGATAAAAGTCAGATCATCTATATAACGCTGATATTTAATAACAGAGCTAACAAAAACGTCCATAGAATACATGCAAACATTCTCAAAATGGGACATGAAAATAATAGCATATATGGGGGTAAAATTTGCCCCCTTGGCTGTACCTTCCCTCTGCAGGAAAACCTCATTCTCAAAGGTGAAGTAGTTATGTGTCAATGCAAACTCCTATAATTGCACCAGGAAGGTAACATGTGGTCTTTCACCTAATAACCTCCCAACTGCCTCCAAAGACAACCGAGTCCTGATATTAGTATACAAAGACTTAATATCAACAGTGGCCAAATAAAAGTTCTCCTCCCACTTCATACCTTGTACCATTCCACAAAACTCATCTGTATTTTTTATATGAGAAGGAATTTTTGTTAAATATTTTTTCAAACAACTATCCAACAAAAATTATGAAAACTACTCAAATAGGACAGCCAGCAAAACAACACCTGTTGTTGATCACAATTCTTTAATAAAACAATAAACTCAGTAAGCTTTTCTTGAAAATGCACAATAAATCCTGTAGTGCTTCGGCTACCATTAGCCTTTACACAGTATGTCTTACCCTACCATAAAATTTCCATTTTATACAGAAGAACACAAATTTCAATCAATTATACAATTAAAACAATTAAAATCTTAAAGTCAACTCATAAAAAACATTTCCAGTTGCATTCTTTGTTTAAACCCTTTAGATATAGTGTATTATATTTCAAAATGAAAATAGATTATTTTTTCCTTAAATTATACTTAATACCTTCCAATGTTAAATACTCATTTTTAAACTGTTCCAACACTGTAGCCTGTAATCCAGTTGGGTCCCCATTATGGCAATTATGAAAATGTTCTGCCACTGGACGTAACTGTTTATTTCTTCTTATGTCTCTTATGTGTTCTTTAAGTCTTGTGGCAAAGCTTCTTTTACTTTCTGCTATGTAATACCTTCCACACAGGCATCTAAGCCCATATATTACTCCTTCACTATTACAAGTATAATGACCTTGTTCTTGAAAACTGTTTTCATTAATACTGGGGAAAGTTCTAACTACAAACTGACAAGCTATACAATTGCCACACGGAAATGTCCCTTTGAAAAGTAACTCTTTATTACTCCTTATTGTGCACCAACATATCATTGATACTTTTTCCTTTTTATAAGAGAAATTCAGTCTAATATTTTTCAAGAAGGGTTCTTCTCTTTTTATAAATGCCCAATAGTACTTCACTAAATTTTCCACCCTTACTGAAAATAAGGTATATTTCAAAGTGAAATACATGCTTTCCCCTTCATTCTTATTATTTGCCCTTCTATAACTACTCCCTTTGTTACAACCGATAGTTTTTTCATTGGCCTTCATTACTTTTTTGACTCTTTCCCTTACTTGATTTTCTTTGTAGCCTCTATTAAGAAACATGGTAACTGCTTTTCTTATTTCTGCTTGTCCTTCCTCTTCATCACTGCATAACCTTTTAACCCTAAGAAATTCCCCATACGGTATAGATGCTATTGTGTGGGGTGGATGGCAACTAGTGCCATATAATATATGGTCCTGTTGTTCAAATTTTCTATATATTTTTATTTTCACTTTGCCATTCTTTTCACCTTCTATTGTCATATCTAAGAAATTAACTTTCCTCCCTTTTGCAACCTATCAAACTGTATTCCAAATCTATTCTCATGCAAACTCTCTATAAATTCTTCTACCTTTTCATACCCTCCCTTACATATAAAGATGAGGTCATCAATAAATAGAAAGTGCTTAATCACAAATTTCCTATAAAAATAATTTCTATATACATATATATTTGTGTGGTTTTCATTGGTTTTGCTTCAGTTTGTGGTTATATATAACTATCCAACAAAATCCCATCATGTTCCAAAAAAGAACCACAGCTGGATACAATAGGTCTTCCCGGAGGCTCAACCATACTTTTAATAATTTTAGGAAGGGTATAGAAGGTGGGATCCTTTGGAAATGCTATATATATAACTCTTAACATCCTTCGAGGACAAAAAACCTAACTTCTCACCCTGTTCTAACAACTCCAATAACATCTCATTAAAACGTGTTACAGGGTCATGGGTTAATTTTAGATATATGCCCTCATTAGATAACAAATCATATATCATGTTGTGATGTTGTGATTTAAACATAGTAACCCAATCACCTCCTTTATCTGCTTGTAAAAATACATAATCTCCTCCCTCATTTCTTAGTTGTTTTAAAGTTAACCATTCCCATTTGTCTAAGTTATACATTATATCTGTTCTCATGAATTTAAAATACTCATACCCAATTTTTTTTACACAAAACATTTTCAAAGGTAATAAGTGCAAAGCTGCTGGAACCCGACAAGTTAAGTAGAACCAATTTACCATACCCAGTACAAAAACACTCATTAGTTTGGTGAACATCATTAACATTGGCATTTCCTACATTCATATCATTTTCAAAGTCAGACGTGATAATTCACATCATCAAAACTACAAAATTTATTATCTTAAATCGACATCCTGTAATGAGTCATTTAGACTAGTTTCACTAAACGTACATTTCTGTTCTTCTTGAAAATGAAAAAAAACACCCGCAAATGCAACTTGCACCAAAACCACCTCACATCAGACAGTACATCAGCTAGGGAAGGAAACCTTGTATGAACAAACTTCCTACCTTTCAAAAAAAAATATTCTCAATAGTACATGTCACATTAAAGTCACTAAGATTTATAATATTTAGATTAGTTACAACATTTGAATTAAGAGGCACAATTATCAGTCCAAGTATACAGAGCTTCATTATGTACAGTCTGTTGAATTGGCTTCACCCTATATTCAATTCAGTCTATTCCAACCTTTAGGTTTTCCACCACATCTTTTGTTCTGTTGAAAAGCAGCTTGCGGCTGCTGCTCATCTTCCATACATTTCGCTGGTTCCTCATTTAAATCCACACTCTCGAAAGACACACTTTTTTACTGGCAACAGTCTTGAGTGATGAAACGGAAGAGTCACTTACACCAAGTTAACTCACTTCCATCTTCTTTGCCTGGGATCTACCACTTCTCGGCTTTCTTTGTCAAGAAAAAACACAGTTATTCTTATAATCATTAACATCCCGACTGAGCTTCTTCTTCTTATGCTCAATCATTTAGGTTTCAACCTTAGAAAGTTTACCCTTGATATCTTTCATTTTGCATGAAAAAATGTTCAAAGATGTGTCTTTCAGTGAAATATCCTGTAATGAAGCGATTTGCTGTTGGATTTTGACATAGGTTCATAGGTTCATAGATTAGTACTAAGCAAACTGCCCTTGTGAGCCATTTTAAGCCTAGCCAATTATCCCTTGTGAGACTCAAACCCTGCACCTTGTGCTTACAAGGCAAACACCTTAACCATTAGGCCACCCTCCCATGTGTTCTAGTATTATGTTTAATAAGAACTTTTAGCCAACCCAACGTACGCTGTAAAGCAATGTGTTTCCACTCTTCTAACAAATCAGACTCATCTTCCAAATACTCAAAGGCAGCTAACTTCTCGACCCTCAGCCCCCTCGGAGTGATGGAAAGACTTACATATTTCTCCAGAATGCATGTGTCATAATATAGGGTCACCTCCTTTACCGTTAGTCTTTTAAGTTTGTCAAATCTCTTATCGTACATGGCAGTGTAGCAATAGTCTTATGTTTACTAACAACAACCACTTAATTCTTAAACAAACTGATACGGTATGTGAGAGATTTAGTTACATAATGTCACTGGTGGCAAGGGTCTCAAATACAAGCACTTATAATAAACAGTTTGTCAGTAACACACACACAATACTCACATTGTATGGTCCTCACATTGTATGGACCACAGCTATAGACCCATATATACTGAGGCTCTTAAATATAATCTCCCTAAACCACAAACACCTCAAAAACATTGCGCAAACAAAATTATTTTCAGCAACCTCAAGAGCATTCCACAAAATCAACACCCAGCACAACACATACAACCATATCCTACTGTGTCTCAGCTTTTAAGCCCATAAGGCACACCTCCAAACAACTCAATATTTTGGTCATAGGGGACTCCACAGCCAGACACACAGATGTCCCACTCACTAGGCTAAGCAAAGAAAGAGTTATGGTCAGCTGTCTTTCAGTGGCCAGGATCCATCAGATTACACATACACCTAGGTTGTTGAACCACAAGTACCAGGAAGACTCAGTCATACTCCATGTGGGCATAAACTACCTGAGATGTACCTCCCTGGAGTACATGAAGAGAGGCATTATGAAGCCCTTGGACTATGTGTTCCAGGCCAGTATGTGCCTAGCATACTGGCCTGGGACACATAGTCCAAGGCCAGTATGTGCCTAGCATTGAGCAGCATTCTACCATCTCATAGCAAGATGTCACAATATGTACAGAAAACAACTGACATTAATAATTAGCTTAGAGTATGTTGGCATTTGAAGGGGGTTACAATATTTGTCAGTCTTGTAAGATATGGTTGATAGATCATGATACTTTGGCAGGGATGATCTGCATCTGTCCCCTTTGGGATTTGGTATATTAGCTAAAGCCTTGTCCACCTCCCTACTGCCTTTTTCTAGGTACTGCCAACCTAATAAACCTACAGACATAGCTAAACCAGCCCAGGAAATTCTGAAGGTATTACTGCTCTTTTCATAGGTCCATAGGTTCATAGGTAGGTACTAAGCTATCGACCCTGGGGCCTATACAAGCCCAGCCAAAAAGGTACCCTGGCTTTTGCCACCCAAGAAAATTATTTTCTTGTGCCACTGTTGAGCAGAGCCACAGAGGTGATCCCCGGGGTGAATTTCCTATTTCCCATCCAATCATCAAGATTTTTCTTGAAGGGTGCTAATGAGGAGCTTTGTTTGATATAGATAGGTAATTTATTCCAGAGTATGGGAAGTCTCTGGGACAGGAATCTATCCCTCCGGCATGTTCTGTTTATTGTGGTGACAAGGTTTAGGTCCCTAGAGCGTGTAGCTCGGAGGGATTGGGATTTCTTTAAGTGGAGCATGTCCAACAGCTCTGGGTTTGACATAGCTTTGTATGTTAGACAGAGATCACCTCTGAGTAGGCGATATGCGATGGAGTAAAGATGGAGTTTTTTGAGACGGTCAGCGTAGGGCATCTGTTTGAGGCTGGTAATCCTCTTTGTGAGGTATTTCTGCGGCCTTTCCAGTTCTTGGAGATGTCTTGTGAGGTACATACCAAAAGGGCATTGTACTCTATAATGGGTCTAATGAGTGATGAGTAGAGGGGAACAATGACCTCTTTTTTTCTGGATGAGAAACCTTTTGTGATGAGGTGTGCCATGTAGAAGGATTTCCTGACTACTGTGGCAATGTGATTATCAAAGGAGAGACTACTGTCCACCTGTGCCCAAGGTCTCTTATTACACTTTTGGTGTTAAGTACACTACCGCCTATGTTGTAGTTCATGGGTACAGAGTTTTTACCAAAGGGGATGACAATGCACTTTTTGGCATTGAGCTTGAGGCCATGGCTTTGACACCAGGCATCTGTCTCAGTGAGGCCCTTTTGTAGGATGTCCACATCGTTAGGAGTTTTGATTATGGCTCCTAGTTTGCAGTCATCTGCGAACTTCGTTAGCCAAAGACCTTCTGTGTTAGCCTGTACTTCAGAGAAGTAGATACCAAACAGGAGAGGACCCAGGACTGAACCCTGTGGTACTCCACTTGTCACTAGTCTGAAGTCGGATTTGGAGTCTGCTACTTTCACAGTGTGGGTTCTGTCAGTGAGCCAGTTAGCAACCCATCTTGTGACATAGGGATTTATATCTAGTTTAGTGAGTTTATCTATAATTCCAGAGTGGGGGATGGTATCAAAAGCCTTGGCAAGATCTAGATAGGCTGTGTGAACCACCTTACCCTTGTCTACAGCTTTGGTGACTGCTTCAAAGAAGTCTATCAGGTTTAGGAGACATGATCTGCCTTTTACAAACACAAACTGGGTGGGATCCAGAGTTTGGAGATTACCAATGTCTTTGTTTATAAGTTCCATGATGATACATTCCATGACCTTGCAGACCAGGCTCGTCAGGCTAATGGGGCAGTAGTTCCCGGGGTCCATGGTGGCTCCCCCCTTGTGGAGTGGGATAACCGTTGCTGTGTGCCATTCAGCAGGCACAAAGCCTGAGGTGAGGCTATGATTGAACATGGTACTTAGGTGGGGTGCCAGTTCGTTCTGTAGTTTGTGTAGAACGCAGCCTGGGATGTTGTCTGGTCCCATGGATGCTGTGTTCTTGGCTTTGGAGAGTTTGGTTTTTACCTGTGCAGCTGTAATTACAGGAACTTTGCATTCTTCCGGTATAGAGATGGGCTCTTTAGAGGGTGAGAGGAGGGTAAAGTTAGCACCGAACCTATCTGCCAGGATGTTGGCAATACCAGTTGGGTCTGTATATTTAGTGCCATTGTGCTGTAACTCATAGCAGATCTGAGTGTTGCCATTCAGATTCTTGACATAGCTATAGAATGCTTTGTGGTTGTCTTTAGAATCAGTGGCGATTTTATTTTCATAACTAGCTTTGGAGGATTTTATCAGGGATCGCAACTTCTTACTGAGGCTGACCAGGGAGCTCCTCCACTCATGGGATTTTACTCTCTTTTGCACGAGTTTCTTCCTTCTGTTGTACAGTTTGTTTATGGCAGGGGACCACCAGATTGGCTTCCTTTTTTTGGAGGATATCGTCTTGGTTCTGTTTGGGATAGCACGATCCATGCACTCATGTAAGTGCTTATAAAGTGCAATTGTGTAGGATTCAGTAGTCATAATTGTATTGTCCATCTGCATGAGTGTCATAAAGTTCACCACTTCTGTCTTAAGAAGCATGAAGTTGGCTTTGGAGAAATTTTTTATTATGGTTTCCTTAATGGGGGGTGGAGGCAGGATGTGGATATATAGGGTAATTAGCTTATGGTCGGATTGGACCAATGAGGCATTGACTTCAGGTGTGGAACACCGGTCACTCATATTGGTAATGACTAGATCTAGGATATTGTTGCCCCTGGTGGGGGTGTGGATAAGTTGATCCAGGGCATTGGAGTTTATGAATTCCAGAAAGCGTTGAGTGAAGGAGTTGGTACATGAGTAGTTTTCTCAGTTAATGGTGGGGTAGTTGAAATCGCCCATTATTAGGGTGTTTGGTTGAACCCTAATATTTTCCAGTACATCAAGAAAAGAGGAGTGGGAGTCCTGGGGCATGGTGGGTGATCTGTAGCAAGCTACAATTTGGATTGCAGTTTTGCCCAGAGTTAGTTGCACTTGGATAACCTCGGCTGCATTATGCTGAGCAACTAGCCTGGAGGTGTGGATATCCTTAATGAATATGTATACACCTCCGCCTTTGGTATTCTGGTCCAGGTTACATGGATGAAAAGTGTGGTATGAATTACAGCCTGGTAGTGCAGGGGTGCTCTCTGGAGCTTTGAACCAGGTCTCAGTCACTGCACAGATATCGATGTTCTCCATTTTAAGGAGTGCCTCGAGTGAGTGCATTTTGAGATTTAGACTTCTGGCATTGAGTAGCATCACCCTCAGTTTTTGCTTGCCTGTTCCTGTTACAGTGGTGAATTTGTCATTTAAACCTTGCCTAAAAAAGGCACTATAGGGGCGGCAAGAACCTTAGCCAGTATCCGGAATCCCAGGGGTGACAGGTGCAGGCCATCTCTGGCAAAGCATCGTGGTCTGTCGACCATGTCATCCCAGGCAGACAGATATTGGATCCCTTTAGAATGGCACCAGAAGCTTAGCCAATTGTTGAAGTCAATCATTTTGTCCTTGTACTGCGGCATCATTCTAGGTGATGGCAGAATGCTACTTAGGGCTAGGGTCATACCTGCCTGGGCTACAAGATCGGAGAGCTCTTCCATGTCTCTTTTCATGTAGTCCAGGGAGGTACATCTCAGGTCGTTCACACCAACATGGACAATGACAGAGTCATATTTGTACTTGTTGTGGAGTGACCTGAGTGTGTGGGTTATGTGGAGGATCCTGGCACCCGACAGGCAGCTGACAGTAACCTTCTCTTTGTTTAGCCTGGTGAGTGGGACATCAGTGTGCCTGACTATAGAGTCATCTATGACTAGTGTGTTGGGTACGTTGTTTTGCCTTATTGGCTGTGGTTGAGTGGCACACTGAGTCTGCGGGCTATGTGTCATTTGGGTTGTGTTGGGGGTGGAGGTTGCTTGCATTTCTGCTTTGGAGGTTTCTGTTGCTTGAGCAGATTATTATTGAGAGCCTCCGCAAATGTTTTTGTATTTCTATGTGTGGATTTTGGTGGTGTAGATTTAGTGAGACTATGTGATGAGTGTGGTGTGGTGCAAGTGTTTACCTTCTCCTCTTGACTGTCAAGTTCACTCTTGATTGGAGAGAGCTTTACCTCCAGTTTGGCTAGATAAGTGCATCTCTCACAGGTTGTAGTGTTGGGTGGTAGGAGGAGAGGGCTGTCTGTGTACATGAGGCAATTTCTACATTGCCCCAAGATGTCCAGATTCATCAGATAGACAGGAGAGAACACTGGGAGCTGACCCTTGGACATGCCTGAATAAAAAAAATATTTTCCTCTAGATAAGTGAGGAAAGTGAGTACAAGAGCTGTTTTTCTCTAAGCAAGTGAGGAAAGTAAGTACCAAAACTGTTTTCCTCTAGGTAATGAGGAAGGTTGAGTGCTGTAGTAATTAGTAGGTTATTTAGTGCTTACAAGTTTTGAACAAGTGCTGATCACGAATAAGCAAATTCAAGTGCTAAAAGTAAGAATCTGTATCTGGACTAAACTAGTTACATGAAAGGGGGGAAACAAGTGCAAATGTGGGCTTTTAAATCAGAAAGTTGAGAGAGATGGAAGTCTAAACAAGAAACTCTACTCACAGCAAACTCTCCTAACCCTGGAGAGGGTAGACATCTCTGCAGTTACTGAGACATGTTTTAAAGCTGTGGAGAGCACCCTGGCAGTGCAGGGCTACAACATCTTGCACACATTTAGACCAATTAGTGCACAGGAAGGGACAAAAGGTGAAAGTGTTTCTATTTACATTAAAAACAAGCTCACCTCAAGACTGGTCTGTTAGTATCACGTGTTTGAGTTTTTCATCCAAACTACCTTGGACAACTTTTTATACAAATTACCTTAGACAAAGTCTCATGCCGTATCCTTGAAATCTATAGCTCCCCGTCTATGACCCAGGAAAACCATAATATATGCATAAATGTCTTATAGAGGCATTCCTCATTCATCCTAACACCATACTCATGGGTGACTTTAACTGCCCCACTGTAAACTGGGAAGTATACATGACCTCTAACATGCCAGCTCAAAGATTCATGAACTTTGTAAATGCAAACACCTTGGCCCAATTAGTTTGTACATCCACTAGGGGCACAAATATCCTTGACCTGTTCCTCACAACTATGGAAGAACATTGCACCCTCCCTAGTGCAATGTCCTCGCTAGTTAGGTCAAACCATAAATCTGTCTTCTTTGAAGTAAAGATAAAACCAGGGACACCAACTAACCATGGACTTTTAGGAATTATTCTAAGACAAACATCCTACTGCTTAGTGACACCCTGGCAAAATTTCAAGGTCTCCAAAACCTGAGAACACTGCTGCATATGTGGAATCCTTCACAGAAACCCTGTATAATCCTATTAACAGCTGCATAGAGACAGCTGTACCTACCCTGATTAAGCACAGGATCAACTCAAAAACAAGCCACATTGGTGGAATCCCAACGTCAATAGGTTTTATAACAAAAGGAGGAAATCCATTTATTAAAAGTTGCAATGCCCAGCAAGGTAAAATAAATCCCTCATCAACCTAAACAAGCAATTCATGTGGATAATAAATTCCTCCAAAACTAAATATGAGGTAAAATTAGCCTCCCATGCCAAGGACAATCACAAAGCTTTCTTCAGCTATGTCCATAACCTCAAAGGCAGTATACAGCAATGTACTAAAATAACTGTAAATGGTGCCACCTATACAAAACTGGAAGATAAAGCAAACATCCTAGCCAACAAATTTAGCTCCAGTTATACCCCCTTCACCTCCAGATGCCCCTTAGGAAATATTTAGATCCATAATTCCCTCAACTATCACTACATAGCAGGTGATGAAGGTACTTGCCAAGGCCAACAGCACTGCACTGATGGTTCCTGATAATATCTCAGATGCTTTCTTTACAACATGAAACATGAACTATAGGGATTGCTAGAAACACTATTTAACCACAGCCTTCAAACAGACGTTGTGCCAAATATGTATGGAGGATTGCAATGGATATCCTGTTGCACAAGGGTGGGCCATCCATGGACTCCAGTAATTATGGATCCCTAAGCCTGACTAGCCTGATATGCAAAGCTATGAAGAAAATAATTATGGATATCCTAAATGATAACATAGGTAACCTACAAACATTGGATCAAATCTGTTTGGGGTCATCAAGGACAGGTCTTGCCTACTCAGCCTGGTAGACTTCTTCAAGAAGGTCAACAAAGCAATGGACAAGGGCAAAATGATGCCTACTACCTATCAAGACATCTGACACAATACCCCACTCGGGCATTGTAAAAAAGATTACTAAATTAGGTATAGAGCCCTATATCACCTGCCAGAAGCTAGCTGGCTTACTGACAGGACCCACAAAGTTAGAATAGGTGAGTCTTCCTCCACAAAAAGGCCAGTTACTAGTGAAGTGTCTCATGGCTCAGTGCTGGGGCTACTCCTGTTTGACTTCTACTTCTCTGAAGTTAGGGCTAATGTCAAGGGTCTCTGGCAGACCAAGTTTGCAGATGATTGCAAATTGGGTGCAGTCATTGAGTCCCCTCAAGATACAAATATCCTCCAAGAAGACTTGACAGACTAATAAATGGTGCCAAAATCATGGTTTAAAACTCAGTACCAAAAAGTACATAATAGTATCTTTTAGAAAGACTGCTACCCCAGCAAACTACTACATTGATAATATACCCTAAGACTAGACTCTATAGTCAAGGATTTGAAAATGCACGTAGATGGTAATTTGGCATTTGACCATCATGTTTCTACTGTAGTGAGGAGATTATTCTATGTTGCACCACTTATAAGCAGGGATATGGCATCTAGATCCAAACATGCCAACGTTCTGTTGTACTCTGCTCTCATAAGACCAATCATTGAGTACAATGCTCCCTTAGCCATTACCTCAGAGATTCCCCACAAAAAGAATACATGGTGTGGAAAACAAATCCTGTGCAGATTGCCTCAAAGCCTCATCTTTATATTCAGTCTCCTACAGGCTGCTAAGATCAGACTAAGTGTGGCCTACAAAGTATCCTCTAATCCAGCTGTAATGGGCCTGATGCACATCTGTAAAACAAATAGCATCAGTGACACCCAATCTAGGGACTTAAAGCTTGCCTGCAACATAAATATGACATGTTAGAGGGACATGTATGTGTCTCAGAGATCCCCTCCCCACTTCTTTGGAACAAGCTTTCCATCCATGTGAAGCAGAGTTCATCCTTGCACTTATTTAAGCAGAACTTGGATCAGTGGATGGGAAACCATCAATATAACTCTGGTCTCGCACCTTTGTCTCTATTAGAGAGAGGAAGCTTGTAAATGCTTGGTCACCCATGCCCAAATATATATATCCCCACAAAACCAAATTTTACTGGGAAGCATGGCTAGGCTTAAAATGGACCTTTGACTCAATACTATTTGACACCATGCCTGGCTCAGGCACTGTAACTTTGCAAAAACTTCAAGGCATCCTTTACTAATGCCCCTTATGACATCTCCTTCTGGTTTGGGCCACAAGTGAAAGAGATGCTGCAGAAGAGTGAGCAAGGAGGGAATATGTTGTCAGCTGCTGGTGCAAGGTATTCCATACCTTAGAAAATACTTTCTCAAGATCAGAGGAGTACATAAAATCTGAGGTTTAAGAAGGACCAACAACTAACATTCAAGCAGCATTCTGATAGAAACCAACATGGGTGCAGAGGTTTCCAGAATGGATGCCATTCTACAGACAGAGGTGGTCTTCAGAATTTGATATTTTATAGTCCTGGCAGTTAACTGCAATGTCCTTGAGGACTTGCCTTACAGTGTCATTCTGGGAGCAGTCAGGGGTTGAATCTCCCTGCTATTTCCTGTATGGCAATCCCTCACTCAAGAGAAGTGTCTCAGGGAAGTAGAATCCGGAAGCTGCCTTGTACCATTCATATATTTTAAGTCTGCATTCAGGTTCCTTCCAGACTTCCCACCTTGTCAATATGCAGCAGCCAGTCTAAATGTAGAGACCCTACTGATAAAAAGAGACACCCAAGTGGTCCCACCAGATTAGAGAGGGTGCAGAGTTTATTCAAAATTCTTTTTAGTTCTAAAGAAGACAGAGGACCTCAGGTCCTGTGGTTGAAGTGAATGGATGAAGATCATGAAGATCTAATGTTGTGGTAAGTACAGTTTAAGTTTCCCTCACAACTGCAACACTTCTCATAGGGCAAAATTCATATTCTGTCTAACTAGGTTGCTTTCTTGCATTTATACAGTCAAATTGCCACCTAGAGGAAAGCTAAGTTTCTGTGATAGGTTGTAATGGCTAAGAAGCAAAAGAAAAAATGAAATTTATTTCTTTATTCACTTTTTACTTATCCTTTTTTGACCAGGTAGGCATGTTGATCTTGAGACCATATCTCTCAACTGTCCAGATTTTTGCTTTATATTTCTGGTCTGTTCCTCATAAAATTTGTGGTTTTTTGGTAAATCACTGAGGACTCAAGTCACCAAATAATGACATACATCTGATTTTCAGACTTCATATCCTCCAGAAAACACATGCTAACACAAATCATATTATTCTAGCAACTTTCTAAGTTTATAAGAGCAATATTTAAAATCTGTCCCTATTTTTGGACCTTTGTCCCTTGCTATTTTAGACTTTGTCCAGATTTATTGTGCTAAGTGGTTGAGAGGTATGCCTGGTACCCTTTTCAGCCACAACCTGGGTACCAAGTACAGTTAAGGTACAGTGGACAACAGTGTTGAGGGAGATAGTAAACATAAGAATAATGTAGAATTATACAATGTTACACACAGCAACTACACACCAGTACTACTAACAACATAATTTTACTTAGGATAATACAAGCAATACTACATAGTATTAGATTGTCTAATTATTTTAGTATAATATAGTGAAAAAGGGTGAGCAGTGGAACTGAAGGAAAGTGATGTACTGGAGAGTTAAGTAAAGTTCTTAGTAATGAAAATATTTCTACATAGTGCAGCTTAAGACTAAAAGAATGAATTGACAGGTTGTTTAGCCTTTATCCCTGAAGAAGGTGCATGTGTAAGAGTTAGTGAGAGGAAATTTTAGGCATGTTCTGAATTCCTTGTAGTCTGTCAGTTGAATGATGGCTGAAAGATAGTTTCACTTGACGGGAAATATTTTACTGGAGGACTTTTCATCTGTGGATGTGTTGAAGATGGGTCTATGAAAGGTAAGAGTGCTGTCAGTGTGGTTGCTGGGCATAATTTTGCACTTTGTTTGTAAAAACTGAACAACGTCTATATTAAAAGTGAAAGTGGATAGGAGGCATGATCAGTAAATGGGAGACGAGTGGCTTTCTGAAATGAGGTACAGTGCTGTTCCCTTATAATCCTTTGTCTAATAAATCTGAAGATATTAACAATGCATTGGCATTGTTTGCATTTTGTGCCAGTAGTAAGTTGGATGTACAGAAGGCATATTCTAGTTTAGGTAAAAGGATCTTGTTGGCTAGTGCATGCCTTGTTTGTGGAGTGAGGTGACTGAAAGCAGAGTGTTCAGCTCTAAGTTGTTTGTTGACTTTTGTGTAAATAAGATATGTGTGAACTTTGAGTGTACATGTGGGATCAAGGATTATCTCTAAAGTATTTATATTGGGATACTATCTATATGGGGTTATTGTGAAGACTTGTTAGTGATAGAGGCTTGATTTTAGATTGTCTTTGTTGGGTTCCACATAACATGGAAGTTGTGTTGGAAGCATTATCTGAGAGAGATCTTTAGATCTGGCCCATTCACAAAAAAAGGGGTGAAATTCTTTTGAAGTTCTTTTTTGAATAATACTACACAAGAAACATGTTAACTGTAAAACAATATCATCTGCATAGAGTGTTATAGACTGTGGTGATATTTTGGTGCAGAGGTCATTTGTATGCAACCAGAAAAGGATGGACCCTTGAGTCTTTGTGAACACTTGAAGTGAAAGTTCCAGTATCAATGGTTGCTTTTCTGCTTTTATATGAAAGGAACAGTTGCTCAGATAGTTACTAAATCAAGATACGGTATTTTGACTGAATAATGAAAAGTAATGTAACTTGCCTAGTTGTATTGGTTGGTTTATACAACTGATTGCTCTAGTGAGGTCAGTAAAGAGAATGCCAATAAGCTTACTGTTTTCCATATCTGTGAGGATTTTTTTCTTTAACTGTATAAATAACAGTTGGAGTGTTTTTCCATTCCTAACTGGGCATCAGTGAGTAGTCCATATTTGTTCATTTGTCAAACAAAAAAATAAATATATATTGAAAACTTGGTTCCCAGTGCATTAGACAATGATTCCATGTTAGATAAAAACACAGGTGGGAGCTCATTTTCTAAAAGATGCAGTTTAAATTATAAAATTATTAAAATGAAGATGGTCCAAGCCTTAGTTCTCTCATCTTAGAAGGGGGAGGGCTTATATTACAGTAATTCCATAAAAATCATAGGAACATGCAAAGATTTATCATGAGAGCTAGACTGTGATAATCTAGCTACAGTGATAAAATGCATGGTAATATGTTTGAATCTTTGCATAAATAACAGAAAAAAGAATAGGCATGTTGACCCTGAATTACCAGAGCTGTCTGATGGGGAAATAAATGAAATTATGAAGATTTTTCTGATGAAAAGGATATGTACTCTTATAATGTAGAAAGAATTTAGGATTCAGTATGCCGAAAAATGATTGAATGAAAGATAGCCTTATTATGTCCCCTTCTACTTACATAAAATCATTTTCAATATGCTGAGGGAATACATTTGCTATGACTTGGAATGATTCAGAATTAGAAAGGCTTCATAGTATTGGAAAGGTTTTACAAGGTGTCTAATAACCTTTATGTTGTAATTTAACAATTTAATTCCAAATCTCAAGCAAGTGGACCTTACAGATGCCAAAATACTTAACAAAGCATTTCTGATATATCTTTCCTTAGTCATGATTATTTTATGAAAAATTAGTCTTAGATGGAGACATGCATGCATGCAAATTGCTGAAAACCACTTTTAGTGAACATATTAAGCCCTCTACACCCCCATTGTGGGGGAGATCCCCCAGTCACCCCTTAACTTATATATGCCAACTCCACACTCACACAGCAGTGGAGAAAGTGCAACACCTCACATTTGCTGAAAATGACTTTCAGTGATAAAGCTACCTCACTGCTTCCCATCAAAGAATAATCCTTTGATAAATACTTGCATTACCCTTTTCTTTGGACATGAATACAAAGATCTGTGATACACTGGCTAAAAATGTCCACACTGTGGTATGTATGTGGGTTCTTGCCTTAAGATATTTATTATATGTGCTCATGTAGCAGAGTGATCCATACTGTAATAATTGTCTTTGGAGGATAAGGATGACAAAAAGCTGTGTACTGTGTCAGGTTAGTTGCCACATATTTATAAAGACATTTATCACCTTTAAATGTGCAGCACTTGGGGTTATGCCTAGAATACTAGTCTTAGATTAAGGGGCAGACTTATTCAAAAGAAGATGATTTACCAAATCGGGAGACTTTCCATTCGGTGGTGGAACTATAAAATGCCAAGGTTATTGAACTGGAAGAAAAGATGAAGAAGAAAGAGCTTTTATGAAGTATGCTAAACAAAGTCCACACTTTGGGGTCTCAGGGTCCACACATTTCCATTATTAATTATTGTGCCTAGAGACAGACGGCTTCCTTTTGTGGTCAGTCTACCAGGACTAGGTTATACATAATGACAGACTTTGAGCAGGAAGAGAAAGGGGTTCCAGGATGCAGGTTTCTGCCAGGTGAGAAACCCTTATTCTGTCCTCAAAGTAGGATTCAATGAGTGACACATCAGGAACCTTGTACTTATGGCAGTGGGAGTGTTTTGAGTTAGATGCTTTGAATCATACTTACTATCAGCAACTATTTAATCTGCCAGTACCTCTTAGGAGGTAAACTCAAACTCGTCTTTGTTCTAGTATATATTTCACCTCCATTTTCCACCCCTAGTGCAAAGAACTTATTTCATACTATTCTAACCCCATATTACTTAATATGATGCCATACTGATGGGTGATCTTACCCTTAACTAACGTTCTCCCCTTCCTTTGATAACACCTGTAGACAATATTCCTTCAGTCAGATAGCTCTCCGATTTACAAGGTATAATCCCTTTTATCCTCTTCTAGACTGAAAACTAGCCACCGTTCCTGAAATATTTGGCATACCATATATTGTTAAACCCCTCCTCAGTCACCACTGTCAAGTTTCTGTAAAGCACAACTGTATGCCTGGCACCATCCTGTTCCTTCAGATATGATGAACACACCTCATACCTGTTTGATCTTCCCTTATTGGATTGCTCTCCTTTATTGACCCAAAATTGTTGTAATGATAGTAAAGTGGGCTAAGCTGATCCTTCCAATAGTATAAGGTTGTATAGAATTACCTGATTTATAGGCAATATTTTAGAGCTACACAGTTAAGGCTTATATACATAACACAAGCAAAAAGTTATAATTCAAAATGTAAAGGGATGATGATGTAGCAGGGGTGGGGGACTTCAATAAATAAAAAGAGAGTGGGATTTTGGATGCAGATCCTTAAGAGAATCATAACAACTATACAGAATATTACATTCATAAAGCAGCAGAGGGTATTCTAAGAACTAAGCCAACACAAGAATGGAAAAAGGAGATTTTGCCAGTAGGAATAACATGAAGAAGGTGTACAGAAAATAGGCAAGAGGGGTTGGAATTTACTGGAGAAAACTGGCAAAGAAACCAAGATATTGGAAGTAAATAAGTATTGCAGAAAAGGTAATAGAGTGGGATAAGGCCAAGAAGAGATTTAGATTGCAAGTAGAGACAGCCTTAGTGTAGGCAAAGAAAAATTGATAGGGGAATCTTACGTGAAAGACCTACTCTGGTAGAGTTTGTAGCTCCATCTAGAACAGAAGCTACTGTTATAAAAGGGGTAATTAGTAGGGCATATAAAATGACAACTATAAGGGTCAATCAGAGGAGGTCAAAAAGACTGGGAAGAGAGACTGGAAAAGAAATTTGCAAAGGAATAATGGGAGGATGTATGTATGGCTCACAAGTATTGTTATAACCAAGCAGGCATCAAAGAATCTTTCCTCAGGTAGACAGCAAATGTTGGGGGTATGATGGGGAAAAAGAGGTAACTGGGAACATATATTTTGGGAGTATAATAAGTTTGCAGGTTTTAAAAATTCCCTACAGAATACTCTGCCAGAAATATTGGGGGAACAAATGGATGTAACTAAGAAAATTATTCTTTTGCGCTGGGACACAGGATCAGAATTGCCTAAACATAGTAAGGCCTTGTTAAATTTAATTCTGTTGGCTGCCAAAAGAAGCAATTACTAGAAAATGGAAATCAAAGTCTAAAGCAACTCTATTCAAAGTACTGAATATTAAAAAGAGATTAAAGAACTGGAAGAGGAATCTTTAGAAAAGTGAAGGAGCAAAGGAAATTGTGGGAACAATACATGCAGAATAACATTTAGGAGGAGGAGTGGGGTTTAAAGGAAGGCAGGAATTCAGTAATTTGTGTAATGTTGGATTAAGCATAGTAACAAAGAAAAGATATGTGATGTATAATGTATGTAAATGGAAAAAAATATTAATATGGTTTATTTTCTTTTCTGTTAATGTATGTTTGCCTATGTCTTAAGTGATAGTTTAATAAAGGTGGTCAAAAATATTGTAATGACGCCTTGCATTTCCTTAATGTCCTACTTTCTCTTCATGGCAAACAGTATCTACAAAAGGCTCACTGGTGCCAGTCTCTTTCCCCACACTGGATTAAAATTGAAATTCATCAGGCCATAGGACTTACTAAACAAGGTTGGGTAACTTTAAAAATCCTAAGCAACTATTCTTCCTAGAATTATTACTGTACCTTAGCAGAAAGTGCAAAGATCTTGCTCATCAAGCTAAGGTAATTGTCTTGTTCAAATGCAGTCCTTCCTCAAAGAGCACAAAGTTATTTTGTCATAAAAATCAGGAGTAGAACCAAACAATGTCAAGGCATACTTTCAACCTTAAAAAGCCACACTTATACCCCTCACAGTGAAGCAGACACAGCTACACACTGTCATACTAATATAACCACTGTTTATGTTTCTTCAAATCCTTCCCAAAGTCCTTGTCTTAAAACTACTAAGTTTATTCGTCCATTTAATTTTAAGCAAGTTTGTATCATTCAGGTTAACAAGAGGCTTAAAAACATCTCCAGCTAAGGTCAACTCATGCCAGATGGCCTTTTCCCTACATTCTTACATGCATGCAAAACTTCATTTTATGTCTTATCCTTAGGATGTCTCTGGAAATAATTTTGACTGACCTTTGGAAGCCTCCCATTGTTTTATTTCCAGATTTGGCCATAAAGATCACCCTGATTCCTTTAGGTCAATATCCCTACAATCACTTCTCTCCAGAATAAAAGAGAAAGTTGTTTTCCCTTCCATATAAAAAAATCTGAATTTCAATCTTCTCGTTGAAAAACAATGTGGCTTTTGGAATGGACGCACCCCCTATTAATGTTGTGCGTTTTACAGACAGAATATACAACTCCACCAAATCATGTAAACTTACTGGTTCATATTTATTGACTTAACTAAAGATGGTAACTCTAGTACTCTGTTTCTCACCTTAAGATTCTTTCTGAAATAGAGGTAAAGAGCATGTACCCTACTATTAGTCAAAGGTTTTCTAAATGTTTAATAGAAGTACAAAATCCAGTTTCAGGACACTTTATTATCACCCTCGTTCCTTTCTGTTGTACCAAGGCCATTTTTTATTACCACTTTTTTATATTATTACTTTTTTCCTTCCCATTGTGGACACAAGACTGTAAACAGATGATCACAGTGTATATTTCTTTTCTAACAGAAATACTGAAACTATCTAAAGTAGTTTAATGGGCTGCTTGCAAGTACTACATATCTGGTTTGTCTAGGAGGGTAAGAGCACTAACTTTAACAAAACCAAATCTATGTTATTTCATATTTCTAAGTAGTTTGCTTCCATCTCCACCCACTTTACTGTTTCATTCCAACCCCCAGAGTTGTACAATGAACCATTCTCTTACTAAGAATATTTTTCAAATAAATAAACTAGAAACCATCCTAAAGATCTATTACAGGGTTAATAACTGTCTTACCAAGGTAGGAATGTTTGCAGTTAAACAGGATATTTTTATTCCCACACTCTAATGTGGACTACCTGTGTCTGTTGGACCTTGTTCTACAAACTAAAATCTTCCCCAGGTAAGGACCACAAGGGCCTTTTTAAGATTAGCCATGCATCCCAAATTTCTGAGAAGTTCTGGTAGTCTTGATAAGTGTAAGCAGGGGTGTGGGAGATGAAACATTTACAAGCCGGGGCCTGGGAGAGGAACCATTTACAGGCTGCCTATGTCCATTAGAGACAAAGGTGCCAAACCAGGGATGAATTTCCTGCTCCCTATCCACTTGTCCAAGTTATATTTGAATTGGGTTAGGAAGGAACTCTGCTTCTCATGGATGGGGAGCCTGTTCCAGAGAAGGGGTAGTCTCTGTGATACATACCTGTCTCTCCAGCAGGTCCTATTTATATCACAGACAAAGTTTAACTCTTTAGAATGGTTAATTCTGGTGCTGTTTGTTTTGTGGATATGCAGGAGGTCCAGAGTGGGGACTGACAATGCCTTGTATGCTAGTCATAGATCTCCTCTCAATAGCCTGTAGTAGACATAATACAGGGATAGGGCCTCGAGGTGGTCTGCATAAGACAGATCACTTGCTCCCTGTATTGTTTTAGTGTGGAACCCCTGTGGATGTTCCAATTGTTGGATATGCCTAGTTAGGTACATATCAAAGTGGGCATTGTAGTCAGTGATAGGTATGGTGAATGGAATGCCGAATACAGTGGAACAGTGACTTCCTTGGACCTAGATGCCATACCTTTGTTTATAATTTGTGCAACATACAATAATGTCCTTACCACTGTAGACATGTGATGGTCAAAGGCTAAATTACTGTCTGTGTGTGTCCCCAAGTCACTGACTTCTGGGTCAAGTCTTAGGGGTGTGTTTTCAGTATGATAGTTACCAGGGAAGGATAACGTCCTGAAGGATACTATTAAGCATTTCTTGGCATTTAGTTTTAGTCCATGGCTCTGACACCAGTTGTTCCTAAAAAGCATTTGTGTCGGTGTGGGATTCAATGACAGCTCCTAATTTGGAATCATCTGCAAATTTAGTCAGCCATAGGCCATTGACACCGGCCTTGACTTCAGAGAAGGAAATGCCAAAGAAGAGCAGTCCCAGGACAGATCCCTGAGGGACTCTGCTTGTGACTGGCCTCTTTGTAGAGTTGATCTCTCCAACTCTGACTTCCTTGGTCCTGTCTGTGAGCCAGTTGGCTATCCACCAGGTGACATAAGGGCTTGTACCTAACCTCTTGAGTTTGTCAACAATATCCGAGTGGGATATTGTGTCAAATACCTTGGCCAGGTCAGGGTAGCAGTGTGAACCATTTTGCCCTCATCCATTGCTTTGGTGACCTTCTCAAAGAAGTCCACAAGGTTGAGAAGGCATCACCTGCCCTTGACAAAATTAAATTGGGTTGGGTACAGTGTCTGGAGGTTTACTATGTCATTATTGATCATTTCCATGGCTTTGCATATGAGACTAGTGAGACTTATGAGTCTGTAGATAGCCCAGCTTTGTGCAGAGGGATGACTGTTGGTGCTCTCCATTCATGAGGTACGTTTCATGCTATTTAGAAGGCATCCTGGGGATATTGTCTGGGCCCATTGATGCAGTGCTCTTGGCCTTAGAGACAGCATTAAGGACCTGTTCCTTAGTGATAGCAGTGAGAGTTATATTTGATGGGTTTATGGGGGCTTGAAGTTTTGCTAGGTTATCACTTAATAGCAGGAAGTTAGCCATTGAGTAGTTCCTGAATATTCCGGTTAGCTGGGGTTTCAGGTTTTATTTTTTTACTTCAAAGGAGACCACTTTTTGGTCTGACCTTACCAGAGAAGACATTACACTAGGGGATGTGCAGCACACTGCCATATTAGTGAGAACCAGATCCAGTATGGTTGCACCCCTGATTGGTGCATTGACAATCTCGTCCGGGGAGTTTGTGTTTACAAACTCCAGGAATCTCTGTGCCTGTACGTTTGGTGTTGTATAGGATTCCCAGTTAATAGTGGGGAAATAATTAAAATCACCCATGAATACGGTATTGGGTTGGATGATGAGTGCTTCCAATAAGTTTAAATACATGGTTTGAGTTTCTTGGGTCATATGGGGTCCTGTAACTTGCAAGGAAGTGGTACTAGATTTTGCCTATATGGTGATTTGAACATGGAGAAGCTCAAGTACATTGTCCTGTTTGACAAGCCTTGAGGTATATTTATTTTTGATGTAAATCGAGACACCTCTACCTTTAGTCCCTGTCTGCATAGTAGCTGGTCTAAATGTGTGGAAGGCATTATAACCTTGCAAAATCGGTCTGCTGTCCATGGCTTTAAACCATATCTCAGTGACAGCACAGACATCAGCATTCTTTAGAGTGAAGAGAGCATCAAGGGAGTGGAGTTATTTGTTTAGACTCCTATCACTGAGCGGTAATACTTTTAGATTTTCTTGCTTTTGATTTACTATGTCAGAAGTACTTTGTTTGGCATTGCTTAAAAAGGCACTATGGGGGAAGACAATGTTTAGCTAATATTCAAAAGCCTATAAGGAAGAGGTGCAGACCATCCCTGGGAAAGCAGTGTGGCCTGTTGATCATCTCCTTCCGTACTGACAAATATTTCACCCCCTTAGAATGACACCAGAAACTAAGCCAATGATTAAAGTCAGTCATTTTGTGTTCAGATTGTGGCATCTTCCTTGGAGAAGGTAAAATGCTGCTCAATATTGTTCAGTGCTAGGCTCATACCAGCTTGGGAAACATTCTGAGAGCTCCATGATGTCTCTCTTCATATAGTCTAGGGAGGTACATCTCAGGTCATTTACACCCACAAGGACTATGACAGAGTCATACTGGTACTTGTGGTCCAATGACTGAATGCATGCATAATGCGTTGGATCCTAGCCCCTGATAAGCAACGGACCGTGACTTTCTCCTTATTCAGCCTGGTGAGAGGGTCATCAGCGTGTCTCAGAATGGAGTCTCCAATGACCAGGAAGTTGGATTGTGTGATGGCTTGCCTTATGGGCTTAGAAGTAGAGGCGCCTTGAGATGTGGCTGTATGTGTTGATGGTGTTGTTTTGAAAGAGTGCATTCAGGGCTACTGAGGGTATTTGTTATGTGTAGTTCATCTAGGAGGTCTTTGGGGTTTAAGAAGTTTGCATTTAAGTGCCTCGGCTTATGTGGGGTCTATGTGTCTGCTTTGAATTGTGTATGATGGATTTAGCATGTGTACTACTGACATCCTTATTGACGTTAGGAATGCTTTTATGTGAGAGCTTTGTCTCCAGTGACATTGAGTAAATACATCAGGGCAGACCCTTTAGAGATCTTCCCTCTACTAAAGTTCATAGAAGAGGTGCTTCTAACTTGGGTAGGAAAATTCATTTAGACTCCCTGATACAGAGCAGAGCATGCAGTTCCTGAAACAGTGAAGCCTACAAATGAACTTGGAAGAGTTGCTAGCAGTGTTTGTGACAATTAGTGCCTTCACAAAATTTTTGATAGGTAGTATTCTTCAAATCATATGTGATTTCTCTTAAAAAGTCTATTTCTAATCTTAATAGTCTGGAGAAATTTTGACCTTTCTCTAATTCATTTTTTCTCCTCCATTTTTGGGCTCGGGAAAGAACAAAGGGAGGTGAATAATACTGGTCCAAAGTACATTCAGAAACAACCTTTATCATAAAGGAAGGGTCACACATCTTAACTGTACTGAATTCCTCGGAATTTACTGGGTTTGAGGCTAAAAAATGGGGTGCCAGAAATTACTGAGTGACCCCTTCAAATTATGATTGTCAGAGAGCTTTAAAAAAAAGTTGTTTATGGGGAAATTATGGCCGCAGGCCTGCCCACAACTTGCAGCAGCCAATGTATGAGGACATTGCAATGATCCAACAAGTCGACATGACATCAAGAGTCAAACTTTGTGTTTTAGATGCTGCATACTGCTCATAATTATAAAAGTCAAAATACGTTTGGGAATTCTGGACTTAAAATCAGCCTGGGGCTCCCTCTGTACTCCAAATTAAAGAGGAAAGATGGTCATTCAGTTCTGTAAGGTTGACAGCAATTGCCATGGTGACCAATGCCACCCACTGCAAGTGCTAAAAGCAGGGACTGGCTGTGTGGTTTCTTTTGACTAAAAATGAAAAAAAGAGAAAGTAAGCATTCAGTGATAGTTCAGCACATGCTTAATAGCAATATCAATCCTCTGGCTCTTGATGAAAGAGTAAAGGGAACTTGGGACAGTGAGCCATTATCAAAGAACGAATGAGCAGCACAGATGATAAAACTGTTTAATTTAATAAATAAACAGTTTTATTGGCTGTGCTGCTCGTTCATTCGTTCTTTGATTTATCTTGTGCAGAATGGACTTAAAATTGAGGTAGACCCTTTTCTTTTCTTTCTAACAGTGAGCCATTATCACAGGTGAGAGGTTATAAAACAGAAGCTACTGAAATAATTTATAAGTGGTACCACTTAAAACTGATTTTGCAATGGTGAAATACCTAAATTTAAGACATGCACAGTAGTAAAATGATACTGTAAGCAACTTAACACAACACAACAGCAATATTTCATTGTTCGGAAAACCGGAAGCGAACCAGATACTCGCTTTGGGAGAGGGGGAGGTAACCACACATTCATTGTCTACTCACAGTGTTAAAATTCCAGAGCTAGGTTATTGACACTGCTTGAGAGCCACTATTGGATGTATACCTCTTAGCGCTCCCTGACTTTGTCTCAAACTGGTGACTGTTGTAGAAAAGGTATTGCATTGCACTTAATAAACAGTGATAGTAATTAGAATTATATAGAGTTATATTCATATTCTGTCAATGTTTCAAGTTAATAGTGCTAATGCTAATATTTTAAAAGTGTACCTGATTATTTCTTTATTTGTCCATGATTCTGTTGAGATTTGTCCCTGACTGGTTGAGAGCTATGCTTGGACGTGCATGTGGTTTGTTGGTGATAGCATACCTCTGAGCTGTGACTGTTCGTGATTTTAGGAAAGTTGGCGATCTAGAATTTTTTTACTTAAGAAAATACATATTAATTCACTTTCTCTTATACCGTCAATGTGTCATGTTTATAGTACTAATATTTTTAAAGTATCTCTGATCATTTCTGTGTTTGTCCGTGATTCATTGAGAGCTATGTGTGATAGTTCTTTCACATTGTATACAAGCACTCCTTTTTTAACATTCTCTGATTTTGCCGTAGAACTGTTTTGCATCAAATGAAATATGTGCTCTAGTGAAGAAGCAGTCTCAGTGTTAAAGGGCCCACAGTTCCATTTACCCATTTCTTATCATTCACAACATGCATACGAATACAAATCTTCTGTTCATATTTCAAGACTACCTCATTATGAGGAACATTCCTCATTTTGCATCTTTAAAAGTCTATGCCATTCACAGTTCTGTGAGGGTCTTTTACACAGTGTTAGCAATTTAACAGATATATCCATGATAAATAATATTGAATCATATTAATTCCTGAATCACACTTTTTCTAAATGTAAAGCAAACATCTTTAGTTGTCCTGTGAGCTTCCCAGTAAAAGTTTAGTGTTCCAGATTTTGCCTATTTGTTCCACATTTTGAGAGGTAGTGTTCCTCATTTTGGAGATGGAAAGGCAAGAGCTTTGCTTCCGTCTGTTTCTAATCGAGCTGTGCCTGCTACTAGTTAAAACAAAAAAAAAGACACCTTTCCCTGATTTTTTTGGGGGGCGGGGGGACTTAGGGCCTAATTATTTTTGGCTTTATCTGTCATTCTAGAGATAAGGGGTTGAAATCAGTGGGGGTTTGAGAGACTGTGTGAGAATGAGGTGTACATTTTATTTAGTTTTTGCCCTTCTGACCACATTTTTTATTTTGATGAGCACTGAACTGCTAAACCTCAGGCTAGTGAAATCAGGCAGATGAAAATGGTGAAGCTACTGATCTGCATTGATTGCATTTGAATGATAAAACAAAACTAGCTAGAGCACTACCTATTGCTAAAGCTGAGAAACACCGTACATCCCTATATCAAAACACCCATTTATAGCTAATACAACAACCATGACAGCACCTAAAATTCATCTCCCAAAGCAATTTTTATCTACTCCCATGATATAATTTGGTGTAAACTGTAAGTGAGCATTCTGTGTGCATGTGCTCAGGATTTTGATGCTAACACTTCCATGTTTAGCGACTTTATGGCTGAGGGAAAATAGTTGCCTAAGCTATCAGCTGTTTCAGAACTGCAAGTCGTTTAATGGTAGGGCTGTTTCTGGAATGCAGGATTATGTACAGGTTTTTATATAGAGGAGTGGGTGAATTGAAGAAGGGTTCAAATTCCAACTTTCTTGTTGTAAAGAAAAATGAGTTTGACTGAAGGTCCGCAAGGACCTTCAGGTGGGGGTGATTACTGAGTAGCAAACTGAAGAATTGTTGTTAGTACTGTGCATGTTATAGCTAATCTGTGTCAGACTGCCAGTGGCAGTGCAGTATGAAAAAGACTGCAAAGAAGAATTAAACCAAATGAGATGAGACAGTTTTCTAAAAAGGAATAGAAAACCTGAAATAACTGCAGGGGTATAGCTGGAAGAAGAGAACATTCTGTAAGTGGGAGGGGCACAGTGGTGTGACAAGAACCCTCCAGAAATGAAGGAGTAGGATACTAAAGCTGTATATGACTATAGTATATTGGGTTCATTTGGAAAGCATGAGTCAGTGAATATGTGTCAGGTTCTTAATGTTTTACTGTTTTATGTTTATGGGAAGTCGGATGGTGGATCTGTCCTAGTATCTTTATAAGAGAGATATGGCTGGTATAGTATTCTTCCAGAGAGGAGCGTAACTTGTCCAGGAACTTTAGAAAAATAAGGATACAGTGAGTTGTAACCAGGATTTCTGGGACTCATTACACACACGTGTATGTTGTATATTCCCCAGAAAAGGTAATAGTAAAATTGCATGTTATTTGCAGTACTGTACTGTTCTCTTTCAGGTGGGCATAAACAATTCACACAATAATGTGTACCAAGAAAATAACCAAATATGTTAGGCATGGAAAAAGAATTCACAATAGGCACAATTTTATTTTTAATGCTGCTTTAGCAGTGAACTTTAATGTTGCAGGTAAGTACTAGATGCAGTCAGTAAGCAACATAATTTAGTCCTGTCTTCATGTTTGTGAGAGATCATTTCATAAGTGGGCTAATGTGGTGTGTGATAGAGTTGTTAGCTAGAGTAATATTGTATGAGGTGTGCTACACTACAGTATGACCTGGAGTTGTATGGGATAGAGAATACTTTGGTGGAACGTAGATGGGTTAGAACAAGAAACTTTGCAGTGTTTAGAAAGTAATAAGAAGACATTACATCTATATTCCTAAAGTTAGATGAACTTTTGTACTTTGTCTTATTCCCTTCTGCATAAATCAAGCAGCAAAGACCTTGACAACACATAGCAGTAATTATAGAGAATGGCCTGCAAATGTTACATTTCTGCTTTCACCTTTTCATGAATAGATTCTACTTTAATATTTTGTCTGTTCTTCAATTTGTGTTTGAATGTTGGTATCCCACAATTCCACTGGAGTTGGTGGGGTTACATAATCATGTATGCAAACTTTATGTTAATCAGCATACAGATTTTTGGCCATTTGTACCTACTTTTCATGGGCCTTTGTCCAGATTTTTGAAGTTTCCAATTTGAAAGTTATGGGAAGGGTTGGTTCTAAGACTCACCATCTTTATAAAAGATCGAAAAAGATTCTGCAGATACAGTGGTCTGGAATTCAGATTCCCATCTAGCTGATATCACAGCAAAGAACAAGACAGTCATCCAAGTACAAAATTTTAAAGAGCCGGCTGCATGTTCAAAGGGGGAAATAGTTATCTTCTCTAACACAAGATCAAGATCCAAAGGAGGTGCCACATAATTCTATGTTGTCTAGTGTACAAAACCCTTTCAAGATTTTTTTTAACTTGAAATAAGGTAGAAAAGGGATCTAAAGGCAGACAAGCAGAAACAGCAGGAAGATGTACCTTGATAGAAGGGTATATGCAAGTCCAATTTACAGAGGTACCGAAGAACCAGAGCAGTCCCCACTTGGGATAGATTTCTTTTATGGCATCAATTTGATAATCTTTTCCATTTGGCTAGGAATGATTTCCAAGGAGCACATCCTGACTCCTTTAATACATGTTGCACAACTTTAGAAAAAGAAAGTCCCTGAACGGGATCAAAAACTTATCATCTATACAGTCAGGTTGAGATACTGAATGCTGAGGTGGACTAAGGATCCCATGTACTGAAACACAAAAGGAGGGGGTGTATCCATATTCATCAAGGATACCTACACCTCCAGGTTAGTGGTGCAGCATGATACCTCCGAGATCATCCATGTGCAACTAACATCAGGCAAATCTGCAATGCAAATTGTGGCCTGCTACAGATCACCCTCCATGACCAAGGATCACCACTCCGCCTTTCTGGAGACAATGGAAAACATGAAGGTCCTACCGAACACCCTGCTATTGGGCAATTTCAATTACCCTACCATTAACTGGGAAAACTACTCAAGTACAAACTCCCAGGTCCAGCGCTTCCTGGAATTTATCAACTCAAATGCCCTGGATCAGCTGGTAAACTCCCCTACCAGAGGTGAAAACATATTGGACCTGGTCATCACCAACATGGGCGACAGGTGTTCCACACCAGAGGTCAACCCATCACTGGTTAGATCAGACCATAAACTAATCACTCTGGATGTCTACACCCCACCACCATCCCCAACTAAGGAAACCACAGTAAAAAACTTTTCTAAAGCAAACTTCACCTTACTTAAGACAGAGGTGGTAAGTTTCACAGCCCCCACGCTAAAGGATAATGCTGCCCAAGATGCAGAAACCTTTACAAATGCATTCTATGAGCACCTACAAGGATGCATGGATCATGCCATCCCTAGCAAAACCAAGACTCACTCCCCTAAGAGAAGGAAACCAGTCTGGTGTACCCCTGCCATAAACAGGCTATACAATAGAAGAAGGAAACTAGTTCAGAAAAAAAGCAAATCCCAGGAAGGAAAGACATCCCTGATCAGTATCAGTAAGAAACTAAGGTCCCTCATAAAATCCTCCAAGGCTAACTTCGAAAGAAAAATAGCCAAGGATTTGAAAAATAACCACAAAGCCTTCTTTAGCTATGTCAAGAATCTAAGTGGCAACTCGCAGATATGCTCTGAGCTAGTGCAAAATAGCACAAAATATATTGAACCCACTGATATTGCCAACATCCTGGCAGATAGATTCAGTGCAAACTTCACCCCCATCTCACCCCCGAAAGGGCCGACAACAATACCAGAAAAGTGTAGTGTCCCAGAAATCACAGATGCACAGGTGAAAACAGCCCTTTCAAAAGCCAAAAGCACAGCATCAATGGGGCCAGGTGGTGTCCCAGGCTGTCTCTTGCATGAACTACAGAATGAACTAACCCCCCCACCTAAACACACTTTTAAACTTCAGCCTCTCCACAGGCTATGTGCCCATAGAATGGTGCACAGCAACGGTTATTCCGCTCCACAAAGGAGGGGCCACAACTGACCCTGGTAACTATCACCCCATAAGCTTGACTAGCCTGGTCTGCAAGTCTATGGAGCGCATCATCATGGAACCCATTAACAAAGACATTGGAAACCTCCAAACAATTGACCCAACCCAGTCCGGCTTTGTTAAGGGCAGATCATGCCTACTAAACCTGGTTGACTTCTTTGAGACAGTTACCAAGGCCATAGATGAGAGGAAGGTAGTTCACACAGCCTACCTTGACCTCGGCAAGGCTTTTGACACCATTCTCCACTCAGGAATTATAGAAAAACTCACCAGCCTGAACATAAACCCCTACGTCATGAGATGGGTTGCCAACTGGCTTACAGACAGAACTCACACGGTAAGAATAGCGGGCTCCAGGTCCGACTCTAAACCAGTCACAAGTGGCATTCCACAAGGCTCAGTCCTGGGACCCCTACTGTTTGGCATATACTTCTCAGAAGTACAGGCAAACACAGGAGGACTATGGCTAACCAAGTTCGCTGATGACTGCAAACTGGGAGCCATAATTGACTCTCCGGCTGACACAGATGTTCTCCAAAAGGGCCTTACTGAGACAGACACCTGGTGTCAAAGTCATGGTCTCAAGCTAAATGCCAAAAAATGCATAGTCATCCAGTTTGGGAAAAACAAAACACCCATGAATTACCACATAGGTGGCAGCCCCCTTAATACAGAAGAGGTAATAAGAGATCTGGGGACCCAGGTAGATTGTAATCTCTCCTTTGACAATCATATTGCCAAAGTAGTTAGGAAATCCTTCTATGTAGCCCATCTAATTACTAAAGGGTTCACATCTAGAAATAAAGAGGTTATAGTACCCCTCTACTCGTCACTCATCAGACCCAGCATAGAGTACAATGCCCCGTTTGGGATGTACCTCACAAGACACTTCCAACAGCTGGAAAGACCACAAAAGTACCTCACCAAGAAGATTGCTGGTCTCAAACATATGTCCTATGCAGCCCGACTAGAAAAACTCCAGCTGTACTCAGTGGCATATTGCTTACTCAGAGGTGATCTCTGCCTGACTTACAAAGCCATGTCCAACTCAGAATTGATGGACATGCTCCACCTAAAAAAATCCAAGTCACTGCGAGCCACTCGCTCTAGTGAGCTAAACCTTGCCACAACAATAAATAGAACATGATGGAGGGATAGATTCCTGTCACAGAGATTCCCCATGCTTTGGAACAAAATTTCTAACTACATTAGGCAGAGCCCCTCACTAACACTCTTCAAGAGAAACCTTGACGAGTGGATGGGTAACAGAAAATACACCCCTGGGATCACTTCATTGGCTCTTCTTAACAGAGGCTCGGTTAATTAATTAATGGGGCGGCAAAAGCTGACACACTCTGGCTAGGCTTATAAATGCCCTTGGGCAGATAGCCTAGTACCTACCTATGAACCTATGAACCTATGCACCTATGAACCTATGTCATATGTGAGCAAAACCACTCTGTGAGGAAGTCTTTCATAATTGTCCCTGGCCTTATGTATTAGAAAACATATTGTCTGTATTAAAAGGGAGCCAACAAAAGCATCTTTGCAAGTCCATCTTGAACTTTAGAAGAACTTTGGAAATCAGAAGAGAGAAGCAGAAAAGAACATTCCCATCCATGGGAAAAAGAATGTGTGCATTTTCAGGCCTTTTTGCAAAGTGTCCTGGAACAGAAGTGGTTTAGTTGTCTGATGCAGAAGATAAACAGATCAACTTAATTCTTCACAGATGGACAATCTCCTGGAAGACCCCTAGGTGTATCATTCACTCATGAGGATCTGGTCTAAATCTGCTCAAAGAGTCTGCTATTGTGTTATGTTATGTTATGAAGGAAGTGTGTTAATTGAAAAGTGAGATTGTTCTGTATTGCCATATCTCATGCAATTGTGGCTAATCTGCAAAGGGTGTAAGAACTCATTAAGTTCGACTCAATGCATACAACATGCCTGTACTTAACAATAGCTTTTCCATTAAAAGTGTCCTACAATCATGGAGCCTAAACCACAAATTGTTCTACTAAAGAAACTCCATGGCTTCCACTACAGATTCATAAATTAAGTCAAATTTCCACCAAAGAACTATATGTGGATGTATATTATCACTTTCTATCCTTATATCATTGGTTCACCTTCCCTACAATGACTTGAGACACTTCTCCAGAATTAATTTTTTAACAGTTTCATCCACCATACAACTGCTTATGACACTGCCCTGGAATTCTGCTAGAGATTCACACTCAAACTCACACTTCTGCTAGAAGATCAGATTAGAAGTCAAGCTTATTATAAACTCATGGAATATTCTCATACATTTTACTTTTTCAGTACTGTTTTATTTTCCCTGCTACAGCCTGAAATAACATTATTATTAAAAACTCTCTTCAGTGCAGTATTGTGAACTCACTTCAGTACAGTTAACACTTCTGCACAATCTGACCACTGTATTGATTCGTAGGTTAATTTGGGATCTGAGGAAGTTTGCAACAAGCAAGCAAAAGTGCTACTTGGTTAACAGAACCCACCAAAAGGCTCTGTTAAATGAAAAAGGGAGTTTTTTGTTGTTCTAGCAGTGTAAAAGTATTTTAGATAGTGAATAGGTCTTAATATCAGTAAGCAGAAAAACTGAAAATGACAGTGGTAATCAGGATGTAATAACCTGGAGCTAAAATCTGATTACAGGGCCAAACAGCAAGTAATGTTTGATTACAAAAATGTCTGCAAGACATTTCTAGAATTCAGTCTGATAGTTGTTGTTGTTTTTCTTTCGGCTTTTCCCGGTTAGGAGTCGCAACAGCGGAACTCCGGTCTGCTAATGATCGGCAGTCAATTTTTATGGTGCCGAGGTGCCAGCCCAATGCCCAACCTTCATCGAAGGCACACCCTTTCACCCATGTCATTCAAAAGCCACTCGAATGCAGGGAGGACATGCAGACTCCACACAGAAGGCGCTCCAGCTGAGAATTGAATGGGAGAACCTCTTGCTGTGAGGCAGCAATGCTACCGCTGCACCACCGCGGCTTATATGTAAAATTGATTGATGAGAGTTTATACAAAAAAAGCAAACTTTAAATTAACTAAGGATTGGTCAATAACGAGTTTAGCAACACGTAAGAGTTCCAAGAGTTGGACACATGGACTTATCAAACACTTGTCAGCATCCCCATGCAAATGAGGATGTCCACAATATGAGTAGGGGGAAAGACCCCCATGCAAACGAGGATGAGTCTAACATCCTATCAGATGTCTTCATTCAGAGCAGGTGGAAGGCCAATCAGGTGGAACTGGGCTGTCCCACAGTGTACTATGCCCCAACTGTAACAGTATTTATAGTAGCATCACGATCAATGAAAGTTCTGATGTAAGAACTAGTGCTGAAGAAGTCTACAAGGATGAAAATGCTTATCCCAGTAAAACCTATAAAAGGAATGATTTGGAGTCAGTTTCTTATTTGAAGAAAGAGGATTTGGAAATAGATTTATTTTGTTTTTAGAATGCTTTTTATTGAAACTGACTTTGTGGCTCTGTTTCTCTGTGGTTCTGTCTCACTAAGCCAATTTCAATAAAAAGCATTCTAATAATGACAGAGGGATAATATTTTAGTCTTTAAGTAAAATATTGTCTCTCTCTCATTAGAGAGACAGTGAGAAAAATGCCAAGCTTCCTGCTGTCTTGCTAATGACGGAGGGACATTATTTTACTTAAAGACTAAAAATAATGACAGTGGGACAATATTTTAGTCTTTAAGTAAAATATTGTCCCTGTGTCATTAGCGAGACAATACACACACACCAGAACCCTTCAGAATAACATAGAGATATACATATACACACGTGCGCGCGCACACATACACACTCTCGATAGTAAATAGGATATCATTTGTAGAAATTATAGGAAACCATTCAAGTGCTAGAAAGATGGAGGAGACATTAAATATGTTTAAAGTCATTGATAAGCAGACATAGTGCAAGACCTCTGAAAGTTACAGACCGGCTTTTGTCAGTAGCAACTTCAGTGACCATCTCATAGGTACATTACATTCCTTGGAAATGACAAGTTAATAACCTTTGCAGGAGAGACAGGCACACTTGACTGGAGAACAAGTCAGGAGAAAATTGGTTGCTTTGATCAAAAATAGACTAAAAAAGTGAAACACTTGCAGAATTAACAGTATATCTTTGTGTAGTAACAGGTTCACTTTCTTTGCTGTATTGCTTTCACTACCTTACTGTCAAAACCTTTCATTGATAAGATGGCAAGTTAACAGAAGGGTGCTAGGACAATGTTGCATGCATGTGAAAGTAGTGCTGATAAGTATGAATGTTGCACATGACAGGAAGCTAAATCTATCATACTGAGGAGTGAAAGATTAAACAACTTTGGAAAACAGGCAACAGGCGCAAAGGAGAAGATGGAGATGAAGTCGTTTTCAGTAGTAAACTACTCATATCCTTCCTAACTGGGAATGTAAGAAATTTACTTGAATTTCTTTTCTCTCCCTGCATGCAGGTGTCTAGAATGGGTCTATATTAGAATATATTAGAACAGCAAAGTTTCACAACTTCGAATGTTCTAATATCGACCCCTATTCAGCGAATGCTAAAAATAGCGAAGCCGCGGAACACCGAATTTCTTCCTAGGGAAGGAATTCAGTTGGCCGTTCCTGTAGCTTCGCTATGTTCAGCACTGTGGTGGAAAGTTACAGGTCGGGATCAGGTAAGTGTGCGATTGTGTGGACGTGAGGGTTAGGGTGTGGGGTAGGTGAGTTAGGGTTAGGGCGCAGGTCAGGTAAGTGTGCGATTGTGTGGATGTGAGGGTTAGGGTGAGGTAGGTGAGTTAGGGTTAGGGCACAGGTGAGGTGAGTGTGCGATAGTGATGGACCTTAGGGTTTGGGTTAAGGTAAGTGGATAGCTAGTGGTGTGTGTACAGTTTAGTGTGGGGTTAGATGTAGGAGTTTAGGTATATGTGTGTGGATTGCTGTTTGTTTGGTGTGTTTGTGTTGTGTGTATGTGTGTCGGAACAGCAAATTTTTTCCCTGAGAAAAAATGTGTTGTTTTGCATGTTCGATATTGTCAGTGTTCTCTGAATAGGGGTCGATATTAGAACATTCGACGTTTTAAAAAGTCAATGTTCTAATATAGACCTGTCTAGAATATGATGACTTAGCCATTAATGATTAATAATTTCAGAAACTAGTTAAGGAAACTGTACCAAACTGAGCTAATTTCTTATTATAGTCAGTAACCTCTGCATATTTTACTTACAGAATAAAATAATGACAAAGGGACAATATATTAGTCTTAAAGTAAAATATTGTCCCTCTGCCATTAGCGAGACAACAGAAAAATGCTGAGCTAATGACAGAGGGACAATATTTTACTTAAAGACTAAAAAGTAAAAAATAAAAATATATAAAAAAGATTTTTTTAATAAAGAATGCTTTTTATTTAGTCACTCTAAAAAGTAAAAAATAAGGAAGAAGAGTGAATGCTTTGCAAAAGAAACACAGACAAGCTGATTTCAGGAAAGCATATGAGGTTGGTTTTGCTGATTCCTGCTAATTCTTCTGATATCTCATTACTACAATCAGCAAAACCTATTCAAATGCTTTTCTGAAATCAGTTTGTCTGTGTTTCTTTTGCAAAGTATTCACTCTTTTTCCTTTCTACTTTTTAGAGTGATTGAACAAAAAACATTCTTTATTAAAAACAAATTTTATTATATTTTTATTAGACATAAAATTATTTAGTTGAAGGGATCGCTCTAAATATTCAGACTCTCAATAATCCTGTGTGTTGGAATTGGAATTTCAGTGTGTCCTGATGCATACTCCCTGTATGTGGCCAGGCTGAATTGGGGATACTGGAATCCACACCTGAGGGTGACCTTTGATTGTGTACCTTGTAGAATCTATCTGGTTTCTGGGAATCTGGGAAAGCAGAAGCTAAAGCAAAGGTATCTAGTAAAGCTCCAAAAAGGACAGCTGGGCACTAGTTTGGGGGAATCCATACTTAACTAGTAATATCTTTTCTGAGATTCTGATACCTCCTTACATTATATTCCCAATTACATTTTTTTTTTCATTTTATAACAAGTACTTCCAAAAGATATTTCTTCATTGACAGAGTCTGAAGAGTGGGTGTCTTCAGATTCTGACTCACAGGGAATAAGGAAGGATAACTAGGAGGCATAGTCTAAATCCTCAACATCAGATTCAGACAGAACCTCTTCTTCTGAAGAAAACAGGGTTCACTTTCTCTTAACTGGGGTAGAAGCTACAATAGAAGGCTGAAGAGATTGGATTGCTTTGAACAAGCCCTGTGCAAAACTGCACCACTCTTCCTGGGAAATCGTCTACACAGAAGGGATAGGAGGAAGCACGTGTTTATTTATTTATATTTTTTGTGTTCTCTTCTTAAGGATCTCAAGCTTTATGATTTTAGGGAAGGAATTCACAGGCTGTACTTCCATAATCAATTCAGTGACATCCTTCCTCACGTTCAAAGAGAATAAAGTGTGGCTCTCCATTCTTTCTGAGTTCTGCCTGATGTACAGTCTGAATGGATGTGTGAAGTTCCCAGGCCTTAGTGGCCTGCTGTGGGATCATGCCAGATGGACTAGGAAGGCACCTTAGCTGAGTTGTCAGTCCTATACTATAAAGACTGGGAAGTCCTAGATTCTTTGGAAGCCTCTTTAGAAAATTTTCTTTTTCTGCTGAGGAGGGAGGTCTGCTGAAGTGGAATCTGTCACAATGGTCGAAGACTCCAAATCTCTGAGAACTTGTTCTCAAGAAAAGTATTTTTAACAGATTTAACCTACTGCCAATAGTATTAGGAGTAAAGAAAAGGTAAATCTGACAGGACCTTACTTTGTGCTGTTTACCGACGCAAAAACACAAAGTGTGGGTGTCTTTGTAAGGAATTTGTCTACCACAAGAACATTTACCATTTCACAGACATAAGAATTGTTTATACATGTTTTTCACAGAAAAAGGAATGTCTGCCAACATGGATACTTATCTGCCCAAAGCTCTATCTGAGGCTGACCAGTGATATGCAGCTATGTTAATGAAGGGATACATATGGCAAGAAAGTTCTGAATTTTGGCCCACTGGTAAGTCCCTCTTATACCATCACATAATCTTGTACTAAAGGCAGACATACTGTGCTTGAAGAAGGAGCCCAAAGCTTTATAGACTGGCTGGACATCTGATATCCTTGGTGGAATTTGTCTCATATAGTGATGGCTATTGCAACAGTGATCTAATGAAGAACATCTGCTGAAGCATTTATTTTTATAGAGGCATAAAACAGTCCTTCTCAAAGAGGTCTGACAAGGCAGGTGAGGAATAGGAACACCTAAGCTGATACTAGGTCTTGTCTTCTCTCCCAGCAACAATGCTAAATACGATTCTCTCATGCTAAGTTTTCTGCCCTCCATTATAATGTGAAGCACATCCTCAGCAAACATGTGCTTGGAGTGGATGAGTACTAAATCATCCACACTTACAACATTACAGTTAGCATGTCTGAGTGAATGGTTGACACCCCTGTTCTGCATTAGAATGTCCAAATACTAACACAGTATGAGTGGTTCTACTCTTTCTAGGCTCTGCAGAAGGGAGAAACAATGTTATCAAAGGCAAGAAAGGTGCTATCAAGATCAGCTTTGGCTTCTCCCCTCAGATCATTTGCAATGCCCTGGCAATTAAAGAGATAGGAGGGGAAAGTATACAGACACAAACCTACCCAAAGAATGGAAAAGGCATCTGTCACCAAGGTCTCTCTTTTGAATATCACAGCAAAGTATCTGTTAAATTGTTTCCTGGCCATGCAGAAAGGTCTATTTCTAGCACATCCCACTTGTGGACTAGATCCAAGAACACCTCTCATTTCAATCCATTTTTTAGCATCTAGTGCTGAGTTGCTTCAAGTGTCTACCAGACTGGTACTCATGAAAGGGATATATTTATCCCAGGGTGTCAATCTTACACTCCCTATTAAAGCCCATACCTGAATGGTTAACCTGGACATCAGGTAAGAGGTATCCTCCCAGCTTGCTTATGTACATCACTGCAGTATTGTCTGTTCTGATAAGCAGGTTTCCCTGCTGCAAAATGTAATTGAATCCTCAGATGGCTAGACTGACTGCCATTATATCTTGATGTTGACATGCATTTTCCCCCATGAAACTCTTGATCCTAATTCTATGCACTTTCAATTCCCCCATGTGAGCTCCCCAAGCAAGGTCAGAAAAGTCAATTTTGAGTGTTTGGAAATCTGGTTCCATCTGAAATGGTAACCCCTGGTTCAGAAAGGTTTACCTAATCTACCAAGCTTGCTCCTCCTTGATTCAAGGAAGAAGGGGATACTGGTCTGTAGGGAATGTGCATGGTAGCACCACTTGCTTCTGAGATACTACTAAATCTTTCATATTTGAAACCTTACCAAGAGAACCATCAGTATATGCAGGAGTTCACACACCTCCAAACTCCCATCATCAGTTACAGACTTAGACAACATAATCTCCTTTAAAAGAAAACTAAAACGTCTCACTGATAACCCCAGCTGCACATGCAACACATATCCACAGCCTCCTTAATCTAGCAAAACTGTTTCACATAGCAAATATACTTATGTATATGTCATACTGTTACACCATATGAGTTATCCCTAATCTTTAGTATCCTAGTCCACACATCTATGCAACTATCTTAACACATTTTCTCTTCTCTGTCACGTTCTACTTTTAATATTACCATTAAGTACATGCCACCTGTAATCTACATATTCCCACCACCTAGCTATAAGATTCTAACTATATATATTCTACCTTTAAGCTTAACTCTCTAATTCTACCTTCCCACTGCACTTACCTTTCCCTTCTCCTACCCCAACTGTATTGTTAAATATTTCTAAGTGTATAATTTTCCTACATGCTAATGTTCCATTGTTACTGTATTGTGCCTTTTTACAACATATGTGCTGTTTAGATAGTTTTCTGCATTGTTTCACTTGCTTTATAAGTAATTGTTTCCTTACAAATTCATGTAATGATTTTCATGTAACTTGGAGCTTTTCTCCCTGGGCCTCCACTGAAAATGGGTCTCAAGCCCAGTGGACTTTCCCGGTCAACAAATGTCAATAAATAATTTTGTTCTTTGAGACTGATCTAAAAATTTTGGCAAGTCACTAGGATCACCTTTGGCTTATCCTCCCTTATTTTCTGCAGTAGTCAGTTGATAACTGGTAAGGGATGGAAGGCATACAGAAAAGACAAGGCCTATACATGAGAAGGCAATGGCATCTGTCTTCCATGCTCTCTTCTCTGGAGCCCTTGTGCAGCATTCCTTTGAGTTGCCTTTACTGGCAAGAAAGAAAAAAAAAATGATGTTTGGTGGACCCCACTTATGAATTAATTGAATGAAAGTACAGTTGTGTAATTAAACTTACCAAAACAGCAGATGTTCAAATAGTTTACTATTTCAGTAGCCTAAGCTTTACAGAACATATCTTGCCAAGAACTGGATTACCATTGGGCTTCCAGAGCTATAGGGCACCTTCCATGTGCCTGTAAAACCACTGGCACTCGAGGGTGAGCCAGTATCAAAATGGGCATACAGATGTCAAAACTCAAAGCTTTCTTGCCTCAGGAACATGGAGCCTAAAGCCCTACTGTAAATATGTATGTTAGGAGACTTTGGAAAGGTGGGGACCCCACCCTGACATAACTAAAAAAACAAAAAAAAACAAAAAAAAAAAAACAAGGAAGAGGATGGAGGGGGGTGTTTATGCTGCAGCAGTAATCTATTAGAACATCTACTGTTACAATAAGTTTACTTATACTACTGTACAATGCTTATTATTAAATCACTGTTCCAGTAATCTAAGCTGAATGGGTTGAATGCCAAAGCTTAAAAAAGGGAGAAAGAAGGATTGTCTAGGAGCTCTTGAAGGATGGTTCTGGCAAACTCTGTTCTGCTTGGTTATAAGTTTATTTTAGCACCATTTTATCCTTTTGTGGTGAAACTCTGTTCAGTCCCTAGACAAAGAGTAAGTTTTATAATACTTAGTAAATGTGCAAAGAGAAGACCAAGCTGCTGCCTCTAGAATACTTCTACTGTCCACACTTTTCTGAAAAAGCTATAGAAGAAGCCATAGTCTTGGTGTAATGTGCTGTGACCTTGCCCGGAGAGTGCATTTTATAATAACAAAAGGAAAATTTAATTTAATAACTATTTAGAAACTGAAGTTTTGACACAGACTGTCCATGTTTCTTGCCTTCACAGGCAATAAACAATTAGAATTCTTACAACTTTTTGTTCTATCAATGAAGTTATTTGAGTTGTCTGTGGACATCTAGACTACGTAGAATCCTTTCTCCCTTATCTTTTGGTTCTGGAAAGAAGGCAGGGAGATGGATTGGCTTGCTCAATGTAAACTCTCAAATCACTTTGGGCATAAATAAAAGACTGATTGTCAAAGAAACCATGTCCTTACAGTAACTCAGCCCTATCTAATTTTTCATACTTATTTGTGACTTCAATGAGGAAGTACAGGAGAGTATACAGAGGAAGAGGCTGGCGAAGAAGAAGTGGGATTGTCAAAGAGATGAAGAAAGTAGGCATGAGTATAAGGAGATGAGGCGCATGGCAAACAGAGAGGTGGCGAAGGCTAAGGATAAGGCGTATGGAGAGTTGTATGAAAGATTGGACACTAAAGAGGGAGAAAAGGACCTGTACCGATTGGCTAGACAGAGGGACAGAGCTGGGAAAGATGTGCAGCAGGTAAGGGTGATAAGGATAGTGAGGGAAACGTACTCACAAGTGAGGAGAGTGTGTTGAGGAGATGGAAAGAGTACTTTGAAGGGCTAATGAATGAAGAGAATGAGAGAGAGAGAATGTTGGATGATGTGGGGATAGTGAGTCAGGAAGTGAAGCAGATTAGCAAGGAGGAAGTAAGGACAGCTATGAAGAGGATGAAGAATGGAAAGGCTGTTGGCCCAGATGACATACCAGTGGAAGCATGGAGGTGCTTAGGAGAAATGGCAGTGGAATTTTTAACCAGATTGCTTAATGAAATTTTGGAAAGTCAGAGGAAGCCTGAGGAGTGGAGAAAAAGTGTTTTGGTACCTATCTTTAAGAATAAGGGTGATGTGCAGAGCTGCAGTAACTACAGAGGGATAAAACTGATCAGTCACAGCTTGAAGTTATGGGAAAGAATAGTGGAAGCTAGGTAAAGAAGGGAGGTGATGATTAGTGATCAGCAGTATGGTTTCATGCCAGGAAAGAGCACTACAGATGCAATATTTGCTCTGATAGTGTTGTTGGAGAAATACAGAGAAGGTCAGAAGGAGTTACATTGTGTCTTTGTGAACTTAGAGAAAGCATATGACAGGGTGCCTAGAGAGGAGTTGTGGTATTGTATGAGGAAGTCGGGAGTGTCAGAGAAGTATGTAAGAGTGGTACAGGATATGTACAAGGGTAGTGTGACATTGGTGAGGACTGCGGTGGGAGTGACAGATACGTTTAAAGTGGAGGTGGGATTACATCAAGGATCAGCTCTGAGCCCTTTCTTATTTGCAGTGGTGATGGACAGGTTGACACATGAGATTAGATAGGAGTCCCCGTGGACTATGATGTTTGCAGATGACATTGTGATATATAGTGAGAGTAGGGACCAGGTTGAGGAGACCCTGGAGAGGTGGAGATATGCTTTAGAGAGGAGAGGAAAGAAGGTCAGCAGGGCTAAAACAGAATGTATGTGTGTAAATGAGAGGGAGGGTAGAGGAATGGTGAGGATGCAGGGAGTAGAGTTGGTAAAGGTGGATGAGTTTAAGTACTTGGGATCAACAGTTCAGAGTAATGGTGAGTGTGGAAGAGAGGTGAAGAAGAGAGTACAGGCAGGGTTGAATGGGTGGAGAAGAGTGTCAGGAGTGATTTGTGACAGACGGGTACCAATAAGAGTGAAAGGGAAGGTCTACAAGAGGGTAGTGAGACCAGCTATGTTATATGGGTTGGAGACGGTAGCATTGACAAAAAGGCAGGAGTCAGAGCTGGATGTGGCAGAGTTAAAGATGTTAAGATTTGCACTGGGTGTGACTAGGATGGACAGGATTAGGAATCAGTATATTAGAGGGTCAGCTCAGGTTGGACAGTTTGGAGACAAAGCAAGAGAGGCAAGATTGCATTGGTTTGGACATGTACTGCTGAGGAGGGATGCTGGGTATATTGGGAAAAGGATGCTAAGGATGGAGCTGCCAGGTAAGAGGAAAAGAGGAAGGCCTAAGATAAGGTTTATGGATGTGGTGAGAGAGGATATGCAGGCGGTTGGTGTGAAAGAGCATGATGCAGAGGACAGGAAGAAATAAAAGAGATGATCCGCTGTGGCGACCCCTAATGGGAACAGCCGAAAGAAGATGATGATTTGTGACTTCAGTACAGTTTTCTAGTTGAAGTTAGAGAAGTAAAGCAATGTTTTCCATGACAGGAACTTTAAATCAGTCTCATGTCCTGGTTCCAAAGGAAAAGGTGTAAGTATCCCCAGAATAAAGATCCCATGCAGGTTACACCTGTTTCTTAGGTGCACAAATGTGTAAAACCCTTTTCAAGAAATGTATCATTTTAGATAAGTATCAAAGGGGTTGTCAGGTAAGGATATACTGCCAGCCCAGCTATCTGGAATTTTGTAAATAATTATATGTCATTTGTGAATATTAACATGATTTATGTAGAAGTGTAACAAAGGGAGATACTGCCAACACAGCTGTCTGGAATTTTGTAAATGGTTATGTGTCATTTGTGAATGTCTACATGCTTCATGCAAGGTGCTTGTGTTACAAATGTATTAGAGCTGTACGTCATATAAGATGGTTTGTACAGATGTGTGCTGAAGAGGTATTTTACAAAGTGCTGTTTGAAATGTATCCAAGTGTACCCTACTGGAATAGAACAGAAATGTACATACACTATTGTATCTAAATGTATATATTTTAACAGTGAAAACTAGAAAACGGGGTCAACTTCATTCTAGCAAAACTTCAGAAAAATAGCTGAAATTAAATTACTTTATGCCAGCAAAAGACAGGATGTCTATACTAGGGAGCTCTCTGTGTTGTCTTGAATGAGAAATAATTACTAGGCTTGAGATGTGGAAGTGTTTATTGTTTTATGACTTCCACCATTTGCCAAAAATCTGAAGAAAAGCCCGTGTCTATGTATTTTCACAGGTGGATGCTAAATGCAGCTTGATCCCAGCAGCGTGGTTTTACCTGGGGTAGAGTACAAAAAACAAAGAGCCAGCACAATTGACTTCAAAATCACTTTGTATTCATAAATACATACAGCAAACAGACCGGTTTCGGCTGGATAAACACAACCTTCCTCAGTGTAAAAAACACAAACAAATAATATGCTGTTTAAATAGTATAAGGCCATTTCCCATTGGTAGAATACTCATAAATATTCATTAAGCCCTGGTGGGAATAAACCCCCTAACTTGATGATCCACTTTCTTTCTTTATTATTTAGGATATTATGCCATTCAGTTTTATTTAGTCGATTACCATGAATAACATCAATCACCATGAAATTGAACTGTGCAGTGGGATGCAATAAGTAATGTTTGTATAAAGCATTTGTCATTTTTATGTTTGATGTTACTTATATGTTCAAATCCCGTGATCTTAATGGACGGACGTCTGTCCTATGTAGAAAGCTCCACATTGGCAAGTAGCAAGGTAAACAACCCAATCATTGCTACAGTTGGCAAAAAAGCCTATATCATAAACCCTGGAGCAATTTCTACTAGAAAAGCAGCTGTAGTCACAAATCTACAATTCGAGCAGTGGCCACATGGAAAACATCCATATAAGGCTTTACCTGACAGTGTGGTCTGTTTGTGTATGGGGAGTTTAGTGTCACAGTGCTTATAATGATTGAAATAGGATTTCAGATTTTTTCCATTCCTATATGAGAAAATACATCTATTAGGAATAAAATTAGCAATATTATTATCAGATTGAAGAATGTTCCAATTCCTATGAACACTGTCCAAAAGACAATTGGTGTTACGAGCATAGGTAGTAACAAATCTTAATGTAGAAGATGCAACAGCAGTTTTATCTTTATATTGAAGTAATTCTGACCTGTCCATGTTATGTACCTGATTCTTAGCCATTACAATGTTGCCAACCTGGTAGCCTCGTTGTATGAATCTGGCCGTTAGGTCCCTCTCATTCAAACAAAATGTATGTGTCTTGGAACAGATACGTTTGGCCCTTATAAACTGTGATTTAGGAATATTTCTAGTGATGTGTGGTGGATGGTAACTGGAAGCGTGTAAGACTGAATTATATTGTGGGAACTTTCTAAACATTTCACTATCCAAAGTTCCATCTGGTAACTTATGTATAAGAACATCCAGAAAGGTGATGTCATTTTTGTCATGATGTTCAGTGAATGTCAGTCCCCATTCATTTGTGTTAAGATAAGAAACAAAGTCAACCAGTCCAGATTCATTGCCCCTCCAAACCAACCACACATCATCTAGGTATCGCCTCCATCTGTCCATGTCTTGTATAAAGGCATTTCTGGAAACATCATAAATAATATTGGACTCAACATAAGCCATGAAAAACATATATGGGAATAAAAGATGCCCCCATATACCTTTTTAATGCCAGAAACACAGATTTTTATAATTAAATACATTACATGTCAGGACATATCTGGCCATATCAATCAAAAAGAATTAAACAATGGAGAATACAATTTAGCAACATCTAGCCAATGTGCCAAAGCTTTCAGTCCAGCCTGGTGAGGTATGTTCGTGTAAAGTGCACTCACATCTAATGTACATAAGAGCCAATCATGTTCTAGTTGTGTATCAGATATTATTTGTAGAAAGTTAGTAGTATCCTTTAACCTAGATCTAATAAAAGGTAATAATGGTTTCAAATGTTTGGTCAAGAACATGGACAGAGGCTCAGTAACATAGCCTTTGCCAGATACTATGGGTCTGCCGGGAGGATTAACAACACTCTTGTGGATTTTTGGACAGTGTTCATAGGAATTGGAACATTCTTCAATCTGATAATAATATTGCTAATTTTATTCCTAATAGATGTATTTTCTCATATAGGAATGGAAAAACACTGTGACACTAAACTCCCCATCTTTCGAGCTTTTGCCATATGTAGCAATGATTGGGCTGTTTGGGTTGTTTATTTTGCAATGGTGACCTTTCTTTCTTACGATGGAATAGGCCCATTAAGATTACAACACGGATTGCATATGTTAAGCATCAAACATAAAATTTAACAATGAACACTGCTACATACAAATTGTTATACAAACACTGCTTTGTCAAATTCAACATGGGATGCAAATGTCATTAAGATTAATGTATAAAAAAAATGACAAATTGCATAATAAATAAATGTATACTAAATAAACCTGATATCGAAGAAATAACTGCAATACCATGGCCATGATAAATGTGGTATGGCCGAATGGGGAAATGGTAAAATAATAAAGAAAGAGCATAATCTATGTAGAATTTGTATTTACTGTGATTGTTTGTGAAATGAGTTAATATGTGTTTTTGTTGCTGTTTGCTGTTGATGGTATCTGTGTGCTCAAATGCTGTATTTGTTAAAATTGGCTTGTTTTTTTTTGTCTTTTCCTCTGTTGGAGCCTGGCATTTGCCTACGTGCAGGGGACCTTTTTTCCTGATGCTTTACCTGGGGTAGAGTCAGATGACAAGAAATTATGTAATTCTGCAAGCTATCCCTGCTGCAATATTTGAGATATTAATTTAAGAACTCTCTGAGAGACATCATTCTGTATTCTGTCTTGGACCTGACCAGAAGACCCATTCACTACACATTTGCCTTGCTGTACGTTTCTAGGTTATAGTAATTATCTTAGATATAGTCAGGAATATAGCAAAGCTTAAGTTAGATGTTTTTCTTTATTTATTTGATACTGTCCTGTAATGTTGTTTTAAATACTTCCTGTGATTTTGAACTCTGTTACTGTATGTGTGTATATATATATATATATATATATATATATATATATATATATATATATATATATACATATATATATATATATATATATATATATATATATATATATATATATATATATATATATATATATATATTCCATATGGTCTTGTTCTTTTGTTATTTATTCCCCCGGATTTACTAAACTTCTGTGCAGGACTAGCTTAGTCCTGCACGGAAGCGACCGTTTAGGAGCAGGACGGCAGCGCGCCATGCATATTAATAAGGTGTGCTGCCCGACCTCCTAGGCTTACATGGAGCGTGTAAGAGTGCAGGGGATGTGTCGGAGAGCAGAGCTCTCAGAATAAACACTCCCCTGCAATGTAGAACAGTAGAAAGGGGTATGCAATGAGTGAGACCGCTCACAGGTGTCCGCATATCCCCAACAACAGTCCCCCTTGTGTATAACAGCAACAGACTGTAGTAATAAAATGAAGAAACCCTAATGTTTTTTTAAGAAAATCCGATTGAAGCTAACTGTAGGTGCATGGGTGTGCCCATCGCTTAGCCACGGTTAAAGCAGCTTAAAAGGCTGAAGAGGATAACAAGCAAGATATATGCAAATGAAGCAACACAGCAATAGTGTAGTGGGTAGAGCATTCGCCTAACAAGCAGGCATTTCTGGTTCACTGCAGCAGATTCTATTTTACATGGCAAAGCACGTCATGACCAATATTTTTGTTGCATAACCCACTAAATAACATATATTTATGAACTGGAGTACTGCAGTAAATGCACATGTGCGGTGTCACTATCATAATGAATAAGGCACTAGTGAGTAGGTCTAAGCACAAATAAGCAGTAGTAAGCATAATTAAGCACTAGTTAGTGGGCATAAGCCCATTTGCGGGGCGGTAAGAAATGCCTACACTGGCTAAGCAATTCTAAAGCTAACTCTCTGTAAGCAGATGTAATGGCAGGTTAGCAGTGCTTACTGTCACACAAACCCAGTTACAACTGCTCAAAAGTGCCTTAATCACTCTGTATCCAACAGCCCTTGTTCTGCCCACCAACAAAATAAACAGCCGTGCAGGTCGTGAACCCAGGACGCTATACACCATAGTCACAGTAGTTATTCACCAAGCCATCACAGAAGTACAGAAGATTGAGGTAGTAGTAAACATGTCCCCACCATAGTATAACCAAACTGAACCTGTGAAAGGAATCAGTATACAGTCATATGTGCCATAACCCACTACATAGCATAAATATGTGAACTGGAGTACAGCAATAAGCCCAGAAGTGAGGTGTAATTGTAACAGAGTGTTGAAGTCTCCAATAAAATACAAGGACCCCACAGAATGCACGTACACATCAATCAGGGATACCAGGCATACATATCAGGTGTAATGAATAATAACACAATGCCAAAAAGGCATTATAATGAAGGTCTAATGTAAGCAATGCTAAGCATTGCACAGGCCAGCTTAGGAGGTTTGAGCAATGTGTAGACCAGCTAACTCTTTGTGCCCAGTGGTATACCCTTTTAAACAATGCCAACCTTAGGTAAGCAGGTTTGCTCATAGCTTAGCCTTTTCAAAACTGGCCAATCATGGAAAAGTGTGAGAAATTGGTCCTACTTAAACCCAAGGGGCAGGAATACATCTCATAACTGGATGTAGTTTCCCCATGCAGGCACTATGGCAGTAAGGGGAGAAGGAGTGTACTTCTGGGCACAGCGCTGGTGCATCCAGGAGTCCAAGGTCATGGCAGGACACCTAGTTAAAGACCATGCACAGAGACTGCTGCAGGGCCAGTACCAGGGCTCCCAATATAAGGCGGAGGCCTGGGACTGTCTTGCCCGCGATCTCACCAGTGTCACTGGCATACCCCAAACTGGTGAGCAGGTGAGGCACCACTATGCTGACCTGAAGCGGTGGAAGGGGGACCTCTTGGAGGAGTGGCTCCAAGAGGCTAGAGCATCAAGGGATGTACCAGACATGTGTATCACCCCAGTATGTGTGCAATAAGTGCCAACTCAGGTATATCATGGATAGGTATGGCTAAATATTCCTCTTATGTCCCCCACAGCTGCAACGGAGCGGGCCGTGAACTAGGAGGCCCACATCTGCCGCCTGGCACAGTTGCGACGTGAGGCAGGTCAGTAATACTCATGCTTTTATTGTCATAGGAAATAAAAATAAAAGCAGTAGTAAATTTATTGCTAGTATAAAACCTGTATTGTTCAAGGCAAGAACTGCGTATACTAGAGAATATGGCAGGAAGAGTCTCATATTGTTTGTATGGCAATAAAAGTGTAATATCCTGACAAAACAAGTCTAACTGCTGGACTGCAAGTGTATATTCTGGTATCATATGGTAATGTAGATGTGTAATCATCTAATAGTACTATAGTATTAAGCACTGTTACCCACACCATGCACCATAAATTGAATGTGTAGGAATGCCTGTATATGACAGGTGTAATCCCCAGAGGCCATTTATTACAACTGAGAGACACATAGACAGTAAACAGGGAAAATGCAGACAACAAAAACCAAATAGCACATGCAACTGAGAGGTGAACTGTTGTTTTTTTAGCACACACAGCCACGGTTCAAATCCTGCCAGTGGTAGTAGTCTGCATACAGAATCATACCCCACAACTGTACAGATATGTCCAGAATGTCTATTAAAGTGGCCCATATCTACTGCCTATCAACCAGTCCCACTGGGAAGTCAGTGGGATGATCCCAGATGTATAGGCAGCAAACAGGAAATACAAGTAATTGACACACATCTATGACAACAAAGCTGGCACACTAGCAACTCCCCAAATACTTTATGTGACTAAGAAGCCATTTACACCTCAACTTGTTAAGCTGTGGTCAGAGTGTGTACAGTAACAGAGTGAGATGTATGTGCATAACAGTAATGTGGAACATGGTACTGTGTATGGGAACATTCAGGTAGTGCTAATAAACATTCCTCCCACAGGTCTGTCAGACACCAACACTGTTCCCAGAAATGCAAGAATGATATGTGGTTGCTCTGAGTAATGAGGTATTACACGTCACTATCACCCACACTGACCTACAACATATAACTGTCTAGGAAATCTGTATAAGAGTGTTGTTATACAAGGTCAGAATACATAATCACAGGGGATTAATAAGACAGAAAGCAGATTGGAGATATACAGCAATATCAATATAGCAGACACAACTGTGATGGACAGTGTTTAAGTTGTAGCATACACAGCCATGATCTGAATCCTGGGAGTGGAATTAGACTGCATATAGATTCATACCCCACAACTGTACATGCGGCCAGAATGTCCATTATATGTGCCCATATCTGCTGCCTGTCCCCCTGTCCCTCTGTTAAGTCTGTGGGATGATCCCAGATGTGCAGCCAGCAAATACGGAATACAAGTGATTGCCAACCATCATGAGAACACACCTGTCACTGTAGCAACCCCCAAAACTGTTAGGAGAGTAATATTTCAAGTATGTCCTATCTACACTCCCATGCTGTCAAGCTATGACCAGAGTGTGTACAGTAATAGAGTGAGATATATGTGCATAATACTAATGTGTAATCTGGAACCTTGTGTGGCAACAGTCAGGTAGTGCTAACAAACATTGCTCCCACAGGTATGTTGGATACAAACAATGTGCTAAGAAATACAGACTGATATAACCTGTACTGGTACCATCCACCCTGGTATTGTAGGGGATTGTGAGTGTTGCAGTTTCTCTGAATAATAAAGTATCACTGGTCACTGTCGCCCACACTGTGCTACATAATATAACTGTGTAGGAAAGCATGTATATGTGTGTGTCAGGTCACTAAAGGTGGAAGAGGGCAATATTCTAGATATGTCCAGGCACACCAGCATGTGGTTAACACATGGCCAGAGTCTGTGTAGAAAGAGTTGGATAGCATAGTGCAAAACATCAACCTGGAATCCGGGCGTATGTGTACAAACAGTTAGTCAGTGTTAACAAACATTCCCTCCACAGGTATACCAGATAACAGGTGTATACTGCAGGTAAAACTGGTTCATGTGTAATGATGTCGACAGCCACATCAGTGTCCAATATAAGTCTGTAGGCTAGTATAGTAAGACTTGTAAGGTACAGATAACAGCACTGACTAAGAAAGTAATGTGGACTACAGGAATATACTACTTGTTAATTGACATCTTTCTCTCCCCTCTACCTTATCTCCAACAATAATCAACATATCCACCCCAACTGGTATGTACTGACTCTGATAATATCCAATTGTTTGATAAATATTTTAATGGTTCCCATGCATGTGCCATATTGAATTATTCCAACATTGTTGGCTTGGTGTCATCAATGTACCTGCATGCTGTTCTTATTACCACTGTGGTCCCATATATGCATGTGTTTTGTTTGCTATGCAACTGTTCCATATCTGGTGTCTGGGTTAATGGGAATATCTATGCAGGCTGTTATACCTAACCCTGTAATGTGTTGACTATTACTAACCCATATATGATGCTGAAATCTAAACACTATAGCACGCTTGGGAAGGCCGGTCCCAGCGAACCCACCTGTCTCACCTCAGCTGGCCGAGGCACCGGGCACCAGCATGTCTAGGGCCCAACCCTGGACCTCCCTTTCCATTGGTCCTGCACCACCTTCGGGTGGAACCACCTCAGGGGATGGGGCTCACCACCCCAGGAGGGGATGCGGACAGGCACCTGTCACCAGTTGCCAGGTTGGGGTCGTGGTGCGTAGAGCGATCAACGAGCAGTTCGGTGATCTTCTATGCCAGCTCGAGGGCCACATGTCATGATTAGAGAGTCAGCCTGACTCTGCAGCTCAGCCCCCAGCACAGTCACCTTTGGGGCTGTGAAGGTGCAGTGGTGACTGCCCATGGTTGGGGACATCAGACCCACTGTTACCACTAAGGGGCTTTTGGGCTTCCGATATCCCAACACCCCTCCCCATCAAGGTGTTTACCCCCCACATGTGTCATATACCACCCCTGTATGCGTCTTGTCTGTTAACTTACCCAACATACCTCCCCAAATATACCTACTACCCCTCCCCAACATCCCACTCTCACCTGAAAAAAAAGAAAAAGGGCAATCTGTTCCTACAAAAAAATCACGCCCCAATCATAGCTGTCCATTTCGCACACATGTCCACTGGACACATGTAATCCGGTCTAATTGGCATCACAACTTATTATTGTTGTCCTCACCCCTCTCCCAGGGGTTTGAGTGTCCAAATGTACCTCTAAATTCAGTGTATATGCACAGCTGTTGCTGTAGAAGAAATGGGCAGCTATGGACCTCCCCTACACCCTTCCTGCACATCCCTAGCTATTTTCCCTACTGTCTTTCCCTCTTTGTACCCCTTTTTCAACACTTTCCTATAACCCCTTTTTCTTTTCTTTTAAAGAAATTAGCATGGGGGTAAGGAGCAGTAAGCACTTTTAAGCAGCAGTAAGCGGGTTTAAGCCTGTTTGTTCAGGGGTAAGCAATGCCTACACACATTAAGCAATTTAGAAGCTAATTGAGTATAAGAAACTGTAACCGGAAGTTATCAGTGCTTACCTCCACGCAATCCCGCTTACAACTGCTTTAAAGTGCCTGAATCACTCTGTATTTAACGGTCCATGTTCTGCCCAGCAACAAAATATACAGCCTCTGCAAGGCTCAAACCCAGGACCCTGCACACCAGAGACAAACTGATTTACGACTAAGGCATGCCAGATATACATAAATCTGATGTTTTCAGAAACATCATCCAGCCAAGTCATGCAACAGTACAGAGAATGTATGCCAACATTTAGATGTATGTGTGTGTGTAAATATATTAATATCTAAACAGATACAACATATCTATATATGTAGATATATATATATATATATATATATATATATATATATATATATATAAATATATACATATATATGAATATATATGAACATAGATACATGCAAATGCCTACATAGACACATATATACGTCTACACCTATATGTTTACATATACACAGCAAGTTACATATATGTACGCAGATATATATCTATGTAGGTATATATGGACATAGTTATATATATGTAAGCAGATATATATATCTATATAGGTTATATGGCCATACATCTGTAGATAGCAATGGTAGATTAACAGAAACATGTATGTCCACATGCACCGATAATGGGGTTGAGAAGCCACAAACAATATACGTCTTGTACGAATTGGCATACCCCCCCCTACAGCCAAACACGTCCGTCCTGCAATACACTACCAAGTGTTGCAGATCCCATAACCAGGACCTGACACAACATGGGCACAAGATGTTAACAGTGCTACATCCCACTGCATGATGTCAGGCTGGTATTGATAACATATCATGCAGTACAGTCTGGCTCCCATAAGAAATGTAAAATGTAGAAGCTATCAACATCCCCAGGATACATATACACAGACACATATATGCAGATACAGATATACACACACACACATATATATATATATATATATATATATATATATATATATATATATATATATATATATATATATATATATATATATATATATATATATTATATATATATATATATATATATATATATATATATATAATATATATATATATATATTTATTTATTTACATTTGTTGACCAGGAGTGTCCGACTGGATGTACGTCCATTTTCAGTGGAGGCCTGGGGAGAAAAGCTACACAGTTAAAATAAACAGACAGTAGTTACTCTGGATTACATAGTAATTAACAATTTGATTAACATAGCAATTAATTACAAACATATTTACAGATGAAGAACATAGTACATCAGCAGACAACTACAATCTTTATCTGCGAAGTACATAACAGACATTAATAACTGTTACAATAAGAAGTTCCTGCTGTGTAATACGTAGTAGGCTTATGAGCATCCGAGTTTGCTATAATCAAGGTAGTTAGTGGGGTGGAAAGAAAGGTAGTGGTTGGATGGGGTGGGTGATATTAGAGTAGGAGTTGCAAGGGCATAGCCAGCATCTTTTTAGGTGTGCTTTTAGTAAAGTTTTGAAGTGGGTGCATGATGGTATGGAGGTAATTGTGGGTGGGAGGGAGTTCCATAATTTGGCTGTGGTGCAAGAGAATAGTGCTTCACCAGCAGAGTTATTGGCTTTAGTGATCTGCAAGTGCGATAGGGTTGGAGTAGATTCTGGAGGGATGGGACATTTAGTGGATGGTTTACTAGTTTGTGGGTGAGTGAGAGTTGATACCATTGAAGGAGGTGAGGGAGTTCAAGCCAGCCCAGGTCAGCAAGTGAGAGACAGTGGTGACTATGGTAGGATGCTCCTGTGGCGAATTTGGCGATTTTGTTGCAACAGGTCTCTAGCTTGTTAGGATCGCATTGCCTAAGGTTGGTATATGTTGGAGAGGCATAAAGTAGGGTGGAGATAAGGTGGAAATTTGCTTTTGAAATCTTTGCTGCTTTGGTGAGAAGTTGCTTATTTCTGTATAATGTTCCTAGTTTTTTGTGGAATTTTTTTATGGTCATGGATATGTGAATGTCAAATTTTAGTTTATTGTCTATTTCAACTCCTAGCAATTTGGTGTGTTCAGCTGGGTATATAGTGGTGTTGTCTTTTGCTGTGATGTTAAAGTGAGAGTTGTTTTGAGTATGTTTGGTGGGTTGGAAGATGAGTAGTTTAGTTTTGCTTGGGTTGAGTATTAATTGGACATCAGATAACCAAGTTTCAACAGAGGAAAAGGCTTCCTGTGTGACTTTTTGCCGTTTGGGTAGGGACTGGGCTGAGCAGATGATGGTTGAGTCATCTGCGTATTGTATGAGTGTGCCATGTTTGGAGGCAGAGGCTAGATTATTGGTGAAAACAGAGAAGAATAGGGGTCCAAGGATGGATCCTTGGGGAACCCCTATGGAGACAGGTAGTTGGGGAGATATGTCATTATGCCATACAATGGATTGTTGGTGGTCAGACAGGTAACTCTGAAACCAGTTGGTGACCGATTGAGAGAAGGATAGGTTATTGAGGACAGAGATGAGTTGTTTGTGTGGGATCATGTGAAATGCTTTAGATAGGTCTAGGAAAGTAGCAGAGGAGAGATAGCCATTGTTTTTATGCTGAAGGATAGTGTTAGTAAAGGAGAGTAAGGCAGTGGTGGTGCTATGGTTTGGTCGGAAACCATGCTGAGTATTGGAAAGGAGGTTGTTAGTAAGGAGGTAGTCTGAGACCTGAGAGTGTATGCATCTCTCTAGTATTTTGGAGAGTGGAGAGAGAATAGCTATGGGACGGTAATTGGTTAGTTCTGTGAAGGGGCCGTCGTTGTGGAGGGGAATTATATGTGATACTTTCCACAGTGTGGGAACGTAACTTTCTGACAGAGATCGGTTAATCAAGATGGATACTGGGTAGGCCAGAGCATCAGCTGTGATTTGTAGGTATTCACTTGGGAGGTTGTCTGCTGCTAATTTGGTGGGCTTAAGTTTAGTTAAGAGTTTTTTTAGGTTGGAGGTAGGTACAGGAGAAAAAGAGATGGCAGTGGGGAGAGTACTAGTTGAAGGTGTGGGATGGAGGGGAGGGGGTTGTGTTGTTTAGCTAGTGATAGTATGGTTTGTGTGAAGTGTGTGTTGAATGAGGTAGCAATATTTTCAGAGGAGTGAGGGATGTTAGGAGGAGGGGTACTGACTTTACCTGGGTGGAGGATGGAGTTTATGGAGGACCAGAATTGTTTGGGGCTGTGTTGGGAGGAGTCTAGGGCAGACTGGTAGTATTGGAATTTGTCCTGTTTTATTAGCTTTTTGACTCTATTGCATAGTTCTAGGAATTTCTGTCTAGTTGAGGGGGTTTTGGTTTTGTGCCAGTGCTCCCAGGCTTTATCCCTGTTTTTCATTTCTGACTTTGTGGTTTTCTGTAGCCATGGGGAGGGTTGTGTTTTGGTTCTGGAAAGTCTTATGGGGGCATGGTAATTAAGGATGCTGAGGAAAGTAGTATTAAAAAATTCAACTGCGTCATCAAGACTGAGGTACTTTAGAGGATGTCAGTTACATTCTTTGAGGGATGAGATGAATGTGAGTGGGTTAAAGTTTAGTTTTTATGTATTTGATGGTAGATGACAGGTTTAGCTTGGTATAGGTATTTTTGAGTAGGAATGTTGGGGAGTGATCACTGAGGCTACCTGATAAGCAGCCTGTTATATATGACTGGGGGCTCTTACTGACTAGTATCCAATCCAGGGTAGTGTGCTTGCTGGAGTTTTTATTTATCCTGGTTGGCGACTGGACTAGTTGGGTGAAGCCATGAAGGTTTACATGATGGGTTGGATGGTTGCCAGAACAGGATTGCCAGTCAATATTGAAATCACCTAAAATTATAGTTTCTTGGGGGAGATGGTGGGTAGACCAGCTGAGGAGGTTTTCTAGTGGAGGGATGTTTTGGCCAGGTGGGAAGTAGCATCCAATTATGTTGATGGTTTTGTTTTGGTTTATTTTGAGGTTGGTATATATTATTTCTTCATTGTCTATTTGTGGAGCTGATGATTTCAAGATCTGGATGTTTAGATGCTGTTTAAATATTATAGCTACACCGCCTCCTTTCTTGTTTAGCCAGTCTACTCTTAGTATGCTGTAACCGGTAGGGAGTATTTGCTCACTGGTAATGTGAGGTTTTAGCCAGGCTTCTGTTAGGATGACTTTATCTGGGGAGTACAAGTCTATGGTGGCATGGAGTTCATGGACTTTGTTGTATATACGTCTAATATTTAGGCTTAGTAGAAGGAAGTCACTTGGCTTTCTATTGGCTGTGATATGGGAGAAGTTGTGGTTTCTAGTCTGATTATGAGGATTGGGGTTGGAGATGGTAGGGCCAGGGTTGAGGTGGATGTCTCCACATAGGGCTAGTTTTGATATGCATGAGGTTATTAGTTTTCTCAGTTTTTGAATGTGTTTGTTTATTAGGGAAACGTTATGATTGTGCTCTGCGGGTAATGGGAGGATTACTATGTTAAGTTGTAGGGATGCTTTATGTCTGAGTAATATAGTTGTTAGAATATGTGGGGGGTGCATAGGGATGGTTCTTGAGTTGTATATATATATATATATATATATATATATATATATATATATATATATATATATATATATATACATATACATATGTATAGATATACATGTGACTACAAATACACTTGCAGAGATATGTACAGTAAAATGCTTATGTAGTAGGCGCACACAATATGGTACAGCCACTATGCCTACAGTTAACACCCTAACAACTGGACACTGGATGAGCCACCCATACAAATGACATTCGTTGCCTGCAACATATACCCACAGAGAGGTCATAGGATAAACACCACACACAGGTTTGCAGGAATGGAATACCTTTATTTGTGTACTATTACAGATTTATATGCCATTTCATATAGCTGTTCAGACACTGACATCCATATCAACAGAGTAATGCAACTGTGAAACAGTTATACTAATACAGTCTGGAAAGATTCACAACTGTTGCTGCCCAGGCCAAGCCCTTCAAATCGTACAATAGTAAAGACAGACTGGGCCACAGGATACCACACAATCAACAGTAAATGATGCAGGTGTATAGTCCAGTAGCCTCTATCTACACTCTGTACACAATTGCTAGGTGGTAAAGACTTCAGTTGACCAAATGGGATGTAACTGTTACATAACAAGGCATAACTGACACCATCACAGGCACAGTGGCAAACAGAACAGTCTGTATGGCAGGAGGCAGTAGGCCTACAGTTACCCACTTTATGTAAGTAATGTCAAGATAGGTGACATGTATGGTACTGTAGATCCAGAGACCTTAAGGCAGCTCACCCCTGATGCCCCCACATTTTGTAACAGCCTAGGTTATGTATGGTGCATCCCCCCTCCTAGACTCAATAATACAGGGCCATATACTACTGTTGCATACACTGGCCTCTGGAGTGCATATGGGCACACATGCATTGTTTAGGTGAAGCCCACATATATATGGCCCCAGCCCCACCGTATGTGTGGGGGATACAATAGCAGTGGACTGCTGGCAGGCATGGCAGCATGGTATATGTATATGTGCATATGTATCTCTTTCTGTATATGTGTAGACATATACTGCTCTGTATATCTGGGTGTGTATATGCATATCTATGTACATATACACACCCATCTATATATGTCGATATGTACATGTGTAATTATCTATATAGATATCTGGATAATCATATGTACATATATATTCACTATATGCCCTGAACATGGGGTGCAGCCCTGCCTCAGCCCCTATAGTCCCACCTTCGAAGTGCAAGGGGATGTCAGGCATGTATAGCAGGTATATTAGCAGACTATTGCTACTGTAATAGGGATTGTCTTCACAGACATGGTGTGTGTGGGAGGTCACATCTGCTTTTCACATGTGCGCCATTGGCTACTAACAGACATCCTAAGGACATCATAGTACAGTACCGCTGCCAGCATGTAATGCTCCTGTGGACTACAGCAGAGATATTGGCCAGTAGTTGTGGACATTCTGACACACTCTGTACAGTTCAGAGGTATACACAGACCCCCTTAGTGCAGAGCATGTGGACCAAGCCTGACAATATGGATGTTAACAGGCATGTAGATGGGTATAACACATAACGACTGGTATACATTTGCCCCCATAGGTTATGCATTCACACACCCCTGTCTGTCCTGACACATAATAACTGCTGGTACAGAGGTGCCATGGACACATACTACCCACTCGATATTGACATACATCTGTACAGCATCCCACTGCTCTGTCTGACATACATGACTGTTAAGGGAGGCCTGGCAGCAGTACATCTGGCAAGTATCTAGACATGACACCTCACTGAGTAAGTACACTAAGCTGCTAGGCATGCTAGGCACTGCACAGGCTACAGGCAGACTGGCTCAACACTGGCCTACATCTATGGGGGAATGCACATGTACCTGCATATATATAGCAGGCTCTACAGGCATGTCAGAGTGCAGGGTAAGATACACCTTTGTGAAAGTGCATAACCACAACCAATGTGAACACAGCCACAGCCACATATGGTAAGCTAGCATAATATTACAGTATATGGACTATCTGTTCAACACCATCCTCATATGTGTCACTAACACACTAACCCTACATATACTAGGCTGCTACACAGTGTGGTCTGATACTCATCTGTGGTATGTGACATGTCTGTGTATGGCCCTACAAACATGTAAGCCAATACAGTAACATACAGTGGAGCAGCATGTAACATCAGATAGGATGGTACCTAGGACGATGACATCTACAACAGCCTGTACACAGGCCAAGGTACATATTAACAATATACACACACACTGTCGACATTCACCATAAGTACACAGACCTCAGTACTATACAAAAAAAACACAGAATGTCCAGATTATGTCATCAAATCTAACCCCTACTGTACATAACATGTGTAGCAGTCTGATATATCACTGGCTTGTTATCAGATATGATGACACCAATTATGGTGTACAGCACATATGCACCTCTTAATGCATGACATATGTACAAAGGTTGACTGAGTTGTGGCTGGAAGCACATACACAGTGCCAATATTGACATGTTGCTGTGATAACATCATACAGTTACTGTTGTAACAGGGTTTGTTGCAACATATGTCCTATGAGGGATATGAAGTCAGTAAATGTCACAGCTTTCACCATCTACAGACTGCAATCCTCACACTACCTTCAGCAGTTCACAGATACATGCTCTGTGGGTAACACATGAAACCAAAGGCACCACACATGGCCCAGTCTGCAGATGACCCTACAGATGGGGAGTCCTCATAAACATAGAACTGACATGGCAGGTATTAATACATGTAGGACAGCCATATCCACATACACCCTGTTAAATCAACATTACTCCGAATGCAGTACAGCAGCACTTACAGTCTGTAGTCAGGCACATCCCCCTCCTGTGTGTTGGCCTGTTTCCACAGTGTATGTTGTTAGAGGTAAATCCCCAAGCCATCTGAGATGCTGTTTACCAAACAAAAGATTGAGTTCCTGCTCACAGTGAATGAAAAGGCCCAACACCAACATGATGTTCCTAGATATTGGAGTGTGTTTCCATGAAATTGGCTATGGGAATGTTACCACAGCTGTTCCACATGCAATCAACTAGGGGAGGGCTGCAATTTGTGCAGAGGCCATCAGCTGATCATGAGCATTACCTAAAATACACATGCTGCTGCCTAAGCAAAGCAGGTGTAGGTCTCCACATCCACCAGTGAGGGAGTGAGAGAGGCAGCCAGAGGCAAAGACAAGTCAGGGAGGGGTGGGAGAGTAAAACTTAAGCATGTTTGTGTCACACACCTACCAGCACAGGGTATCAAACCCCTGACAACTATGTAGTGCTGTCATAGTTCTATGCAGTTATTGGATGCGCCACATAGGTTACCTGTTGCAGAGCTCTCAGAACATATATATAATGGTGAGTGACATCTGCAACAGGGATATGGTAGCTATATGGTAGGTGAAGTACACGTGCCTGTCCGCATGAACAGGTGCCAGAGTCAACACAGCCACACTCTCACAGGGATGCTCACACATTGACACACTTGGCAGGGCCAGGATTACAACTCATCACTAGTAAGATTGCCACAACACATTATTGTGTAGGTATCACATGCACCACAAGGGCCATAAGGAGGTTATATGGGCAAAGGGTATGGGGAGGTGTCTGACATCAGACAGCATGCTTCAGTATGCCAATGGGGGGTGTAGTGATTGTGGATGTGATCATACGCATCATACAACACGCACACAAACACACAGGGTGCCAGTACTGACATGCATGGGTGCATTTCTGCACAGGTGTGTGTTGTGGTCGACTGTGCCAGATCACTATACAGGGCTAGGTGATGGGTACACCTTGGTATCAGGCCACATGGCAATGGTCTGCATTATGGCTCAGGGCTGTAGTTTCTGCATTTGCCCACACAGGTCAGTACTGTAACCACCATCCAGTCACCTGGGTAACTATTGCGTGTGGCTAATGCTGTGCATCGCTTGCCATGTATGTGTTCCTTATTCCATGACATGAACAGTGTTTGGGATGTGCACACCTCCCACATGCATGTACAGTGACATGTGGAACTGTACCTGGGGTGTCTGGCCCATGTTGTGTACACAGATTATCATCAGATGTGCCAGTCTTGGCCACCTGTGGTGGGAACTGGTGATGGACAGCAGGTTTACCCTGCACCTACATTGATAGCATGCTAACAGGCTGATGTCAGTGGCATCTGTCCATACAGGGCATGTTTTCAGGCATGGCATGTCCTTTGTGGGTCACATGTGATGGCATTGCAGGTGTTGCAGGTGTCCAGTGGGGAACATGAGAAATGTGCAGTGTCTGCATGTACGCGCCTATTGGACAGATGGACAGGGTGCCATGCCCTCTGTAGCCCACTGCAACCACTCCATAGTTACTATCAGTGGCCAATATGCAGTGTACTACCCACATATTGGCTGTTGCCTAGGCATGTGTGAGTGTGTATGACATATGGGTTGAGTGTGTGCTCTGGGTAATACTAGGATTGCTAACTGTGATTGCCTGGCCTTGATGTCACATGTATGGGTATGGATTTGCACCCCAGCCTCTCAGCTATTTCACATCTGTTATCCCTGTACAGTGGACATTGTGATATTTACTAGGGCCACCTTATAAGAAATTTGCAAAACCCGCTCCACATTGGTCCCAGGTGTCACACACTCACACCCACCTCCACACAGGATACGAGTTACAAACACACACACACACACACACACACACACACACACACACACACACACACACACACACACACACACACACATCTTTTCATGTCTGGGAGTAGAACCTCTACCTAACTAGTTTATTACACTACAGCACTATGCAGTCATAGTATGCACCATGGAGATTACTGGAGTACTCCTTCCCCAAAGGTGTATATCACATTGGGTGACATCAGCAGGATTGCCAAAGTAGGACGTTCAAATTGTAGTGAGTGTGGCTAGGCTAGAATGCATTGCTCCCTACCCAGACAGTGACACACACAAAACATCCGCAACTGACATGTGTGGGTATAGACCCCTAACACAGGTCTATATCACACTACAGCATGGAGCCGTTATATGATGCACCATGGGGATTACTGGAGAACTCCTTCCCCAAAGGTGTATTGCACAATGAATGACATCAGCAGGATTGCCAAAGTAGGGCATTTGAATTGTACTGAGTGTGACTAGCCTATAATGCATTGCTCCCTACACAGACATTGAAATACACACAAAACATCCAGAACTGCCATGGGTGGGAATAGAACCCTACCAGAGTTGTAAATCACACTACAGCAGTACACAGTTATAGCACACACTATGGAGATTACTGGGCTACAACCTTCCCACAGGTGTATTTCTAGGTGTATGAAATCAGCAGCCTTGCCAAAGTTGAGCATTTGAATTGCAGTGAGTGTGACTACCCTAAAAAGCATTGCTCTCTACACAGACAAAGTCAGACAAACACACACACCTGCCATGTCTGGGATTGGAACACCTACCTAACTACTTTATCACACTACAGCAGTACGCAGTTACAGGACATGCTATGGAGATTACTGGCCTACAACCTTCCCAGAGGTGTATTCCTAGGTGGATGACATCAGCCGCCTTGCCAAAGTTGAGCATTCCAATTGTAGGGAGTGTGACTACCCTAAAAAGCATTGCTCTCTACACAGACAGAGTCAGACAGACACACACACACACACATGCACACACACACACACACACACACACACACACACACACACACACACACACACACACACGGTTGACAAGGTTGGGGTTAGAACTCCTACCCATTTTATCACACTACAGCAGTACACAGATATGGGAGGCGCCACGGAGATTACTGGCATACAACTTTCCCAGAGGTGTATTTCTAGGTGGATGACATCAGCAGCCTTACCAATGTAGAGCATTTCACTCAGTTGTAGGGAGTGTGACCACCCTAAAAAGCATTGCTCGCTACACAGACAGAGATGGACAGACACACACACAGAAACACACACACACACACACACACACACACACACACACACACACACACACACACACACACACACACACACACACACACACAGTTGCCAAGGCTGAGGTTAGAACTCCTACCTAATTATTTTATCACACTACAGCAGTATGCAGTTATGGGACACGCCACGGAGATTACCGGGCTAAAACTCTCCCAAAGGTGTATTTCACAGTGGATGACCTCAGCATGCTTGTCCTAGTGGGGCTATGGGGAGGGCAGTGTGTGTGCATGGGCCATAACCCATTCATCTAGGGGTGGACACGCCACATGCGGGCACAACCTGGGTCATATTTTAAAGGTACATGTATACAGCTGCTAGATGACTACTTCCTTGTACAGTCATACTGCACAGCTGGCACGTGTACCACATACTCTGTAATGGTGACAGATACCAGTGGCTAGTATCTGCAGTGAGTGACATCTGACCCTTGTGTGGTTGTGGCCCTTTGGCTGTGTGCTAGGTGGGACAGGCCTGGATGGTTCCTTGTCACAGTCACCCTCTTCCACACATCTATGTACGTCTATCTTTGACTTATTATAGTGTGTTGTCCTTACATATATGCCTGTATTCCTATCCACTGTGTGTGCAAAGCATGAGTGGTGCATACTGAGGCGTGTCTGCACTAACATCTGCGGCTGCCAGATATGTCTGGTCCACTCGTGTTTGCAGACATGCATGCCCAGTATGACCTTTCAGTTTGTTGTTGACTGACATTGCCTTCATTTCTCTAACATTGCCTTCATTTCTCTGTGTGGGCATGTCCAGTATGCCTGTCTGTATTGAATGTGTGTATTGAGTCCAGGTAATTTGTACTGCAGTGCTGACCTTTGTTTTGTACACCTACAGGTAGCATGCTGTCTCTGCAGGGTATCTGTCGATCATTTGGCATTGACTGTTACTACATTTCTGCATAGGATGGGGGGCACACCTGACTATTCCTGCAGTCCTACACAGGATTGGGGAGCACACCTGGCACACCTGACTGTGACTACATTTCTACGTAGGATGGGGGGGCACACCTATTTCTACATTTCTACATAGGATTGGGGGGGCACACCTGACTGTGACTACATTTCTATGTAGGATGGGGGGGCACACCTGACACTTCTACACATTTGCTAGGACTGTACTGGTATGTTGGGTACTGCATTTCATTCTGTAGTCTTACCTATCGTGCTGACTAGAGGCATACCAGTGTACTACAGATCTTAGCTTTTAATTACCTACATATTAGTTTCTGACTTCCTACCCTTCAGAACTGACATCCCACTGCCTGACCTGCTGTAGTCTGTCTTTGTAGGCCTGGTGGGGAGGTTACCCATAGGCCTCATTCAGAGGACATAGCACAGCCTTTGTTTGTGTTTGTCTACACCTGTCCTGCTGGCTGTGACTGTTGTTGTGTATGTGAACCCACCTGACTGGCATGTGTGAGTCACTTACCTTGTGGGTGTCCCAGTATTGAGGGTTGTGCTGCAGGGCTGCCTATGTCGGATGCACATAGTACACTTCCTACACATGGTTAAGCACAGGTAGTGTAATGTTTGGCATCCCTTTTACTGTATGTGAGAGTAAGAGAGAGGTGTTATTCCCTGGGTCCCTCCTGTGTCAGTGTATGTGCTATGTGTTGCCTCTTTGCCAAGACCAGGGCATACTGGGCACTCCTCCTTCTGCCTACTGGGGCAGGCTCAGGTTGTTCATCCTCTGAGTCACTCTGTTCCTGTGCAGGCCTTGGCAATGGTGGGGGGCTGTGTGGCCCTGCCCTATGCTGTTCCTGCTGCAGCTGTTTCTGCAAGATCATATTGTGTAGCATGACACATACAAGGACAATTTGGGTACATGTAGCTGGTGAGTACTGCAAGGTTCCACCGGATGTGTCCAGGCACCGGAACCATGACTTGAGCATCCCAAATACATGCTCTACTATAATTCTGGTCTGTGCGTGTGCCTCATTATGGAGTTCATGTTCGGGTGTGTGTGTATTTCTGATGGGTGTCATCAGCCACGGATCCAGTGTGTATCCAGCATGCCCCACTAGGTGACCATCAGGGATGTCCCCATTGGCAAATCTCTGGTACAGCTGCATCAGATGCCAGATGTGGGAATCGTGATAGCTTCCACGGAAGCCAATACACACATTCATTATTATGCCTTGGGCATCGCACGACCTGGCAGTTGATGGAGAGGAAGCCATTGCAGTTGATGTAGACCCTATCCCACTCACCCGGTGGTGCTTTGATGCATATGTGTGTGCAGTCTATGGCACCAACTACCTCAGGGTATTCTGCTATTTGGTGGAACAGTTGCATATTGCTGGCCAACGCCTCATGGGTGTTGGGGAAATATACGTGCTCACCAACATGTGCTGATATGGCATCCAGGAACTTGTGGAGTACCCTAAATGCTGATGCCTGTGAAATCCCCATCATATCCCCAGTTGACCTTTGGAAGGTACCTGAAAGCTAGTATACATAGGCCTACACATACCTTGGTATCTACTGGGATGGGTTCCCCTCTGTTAGTTCTGTGTGTGAGGTGTGGCTGGCACAGCTCAACAATTTGCTGTAGGAGGTTCCTGTCCACCCTATAGCGCTCCACTATTACCAGCTCATGTAGCCCCTGGTAGGTTAGCCTGGGTCTGTACACTCTTCTCCATCTCCTCACTGTGGGTTGGTTGACAGCATTCACATCCTCACCACCCTCAGCCTCTTCCACAAGTTGTTGTATGATAGCTGTTGCAGCCCCTATCATTTTGCTGTTGTGAGTGTTAAAAGTTCCCTACTTGTTTACACCAGTGGTGTAGAGTGTGGGAAAAACCAGAGGGGAAGGTGTTTGCATAGTTTATAGTAGTGTTCTGGGTTGGGCTGGTCTGCTGCCTGTGTAATTGGCTGATTCTGATACATTTCACCTGCCAGGTAAGCTAGTTTTCCTTGATTACCTTCCTACTGCTGTTTTCCCTTCCCATTGCCTTCCTGTTTAAGCCCAGGGGCACGTCACGCAAACACAGTGCTCAAATGTGCACAGTGCTGTTATTTCCTGGTTTAACTTCTTTTTTCTTCCTGTAATACCCAGTGCATGGCGAGCACACCAGCTTAGGCTTTGTAAAGAGTGCTAGGCAGGTTTAGACACACCCCCCCCAGCTTAGCTGTGCTAAGCTAGGAGCAAACCCAAGCCACAGGGCTCCAATCCACTTACAGTATGCCTGACACCCCCCCCATGATGTCACCTAACTCCTAGGCTTGCACCAAGCTATTCCTACTCTTACACTGTTGGGACCTGGCTCACATGCTGGGGAAAACTGGGATTCACTATCCTTCCCCTCATTTGCATAGAATTGCCTGCTAATGCATAGTTACATGTCTCACACTGAGCCTCCCCCCTTAACAACCACTAATCACTGGCCATGTTGTTTTCTGCCTGCCATTGACTTGCATGGCAGAATACTGATTTTAGTTAGGATGCTTAATTTAGGTTAATTTTGTTATTTTTCCACCCGATCCCTTTTGCCCACCACTGCCCTACGCTTAAACAGCCGAGATCGGCTAAAAAAAAAAAAAGTTGATTTTTGTATTTTTTTTATGTTTGCAATGCCAATGGCCTTATACTTGGCCATTGGCATGCTTATTACATGATATGCAGCCTTTATTTGGAGCTGTCACAGCTCAGTTTTGGATTTTGCAGAAATGTACTTGGTTACTAACCGAGTACATTTCTGCAGATAGCACTAGTGCTGCACGGATGGTTGCAAGCTTCCTGGATTGCAAAATCACCTCATTTGCATAGATTTCTCCTGCAAATGGGGTGATTTGTATACAAGGGCTTCGTCCGTGCAGGATTAGTGCAGGAGCGCTCGTGCACACCCCTGCAGGCTGTTCCTGGATCTCACGGCAGACATATTGCCTGCTTGAGCTCCTGCACTGATCTTGCACGCCGTTCAAGTTTTAGGGAATCCGGGGGATTATTAATTATACAATGACCCCCATTAATATTCCAAAACTTGCACGCTGATTGGCCAGCATGCCCATTGTAAATCCCACAATATACCAATGGAAAAATGTGGTTGTCCGGACTTTTTTCCGTTGGTATAAAGTGCTAAAAACATTTTGTTTAACAAATAAAAAAGAAAAAACAGAGCAATGGAGACTTTCTTTTTTCCATTGTTTATGTTTCAAAGCATTGATGTACTGGGTATGTCACGGAAGTCCCATACGCATGCTCAGTACATCAAAACAAGGAAACAGTGTACCACAACCAGGTAAGAACAGTAATGCACCATTATACAAAGACATTATTTAAGAAAAGTAAGTATTTTTTTCTTAAATAATGTCACTGTATAATAGCAATAACCGACTCCGTGGTTGTGGTATACTGAAGATTTACCCACGGTTGGCTTTATTTAAATTTGTCAGTATACCACACCATGTTGTCAGTTATTGCTTAAATATATTTAAAACTTTTACTGTGGCTAATTTGTTTAGAGATATTTAAGTTCTGAGAGTGCTAGCATATTTATTTGGTGACACTGTGTAAGCTACTGCTAATAGCTTTGCTCTTGGTCAAACTACCATTTATATTGATAGTAATATTACACAGAAAGATTGGACACCCTTTGTTAAGGGCCTTAAAGTAGCTGATAAGGGGTTCTTGTGGCAGTGATAACTACCTTATAGTCTGGGCAGAAGGGAGCATAGCTAGTAAACCTGTGCTAGCCTTTCCCAGGTGTGTGTGTGTGTGTGTGTGTGTGTGTGTGTGTGTGTGTGTGTGTGTGTGTGTGTGTGTGTGTGTGTGTGTGTGTGTGTGTGTGTGTGTGTGTGTGTGTGTGTGTGTGTGTGTGTGTGTGTGTGTGTGTGTGTGTGTGTGTGTGTGTGTGTGTGTGTATGTGTGTGTCAGGACAGAAAAGGGATACCCAGTGCTGCTCATAGGTCAAAGGGAACCCATGATGGGCAGCTTAACCACTCCAAAAGAGTCCACCAGTAACAGGTGAAGCCACTAGTTCAGGTATACAGCCAGGATCAAGGGTTAAATGTTTTTAATGTAACCAGTGGGGCTGTGTAGCATATAGATGTCCACAGAGGCAAGGTGGGGAACAAATGGTGGGAAATCCAGTAAGTGGGAATGACAGAATACCAGCAGTAAGTTGTCTGGAGACAACAAGGTTACCAAATTACCACAAGAAGTTATATCCTATCTTAGTAGCTGGGAAGCAAGCCACTGCTAAGACAGACACAGCCTCTGACCTAAGCAGTGTGAAGCCTGCAATAGTTAAAGAGGAGCACTACTTGCTTGGGCAGTCTACTCCAGTTGAAGCTTTAGGTGGGGACCCCATTCCAAACACCTTTGGCTAGGGTTCACCTTGACTGGGAGAGTGAAAAAGGAAGCAAGCAAGTAGGTGTGTTTGAGGATATCCCTGCAGATGTCCTGATAAGGAATGATTTTGATAATGCAGTACCTTGTGTGCATGCAGTTAGATGCAGTCTGGCTTGGAGACAAGCATGTGGGTCTGGTAGCCTGGGGGGGGGGGCTCAGACAGACTGCACACTTGAAGCCAGGACTGGTGAGGTGGCTACTTCAAGGAGGGATCTACCCTGTAGCAATGAGACTAAAGGTGAGCCACAGCTGCTTGTGGCTACTCATGTTTTCTTGGACAGAGTGAGTGCAAGGGCAGAAGTGAGTAGTAGTAGTACCCAGGTTGACAGTGAGGCACTGCTATCAGAGAATACCAGACTTTCTGTGGAAGGAGAAGTGGAGAGGGTTAGAAAGAGAGAGTTGAGACAGGCTCAGTTCTCAGACCCTACATCACAGGGCCTGACGGAGCTAGCTAGTGAGGCACCTGATTCTCAAGGAAAGGAGGAATCTGTATACTGGGAAAAAGGGTTACTGTATAGAGACTGGACCCCTGAGGAAGGGCTAGAGGGTAAGAGAATACAGCAGTTGGTAGTGCCGAGAGCCTATCATCTGGCACTTCTAGCCATAACCCATGACATTCCCTTTGCAGATCATATGGGCATAAAACGTACAAAAAGACATATTATGCACAACTTTTCTTAATCTGGAATTCCCAGAGATGTAACCAGGTACTGTAGGACCTGTGAGCAGTGCCAAAAGGTAGGCAAGGCAGGAGACAAGGTCAAAGCTCCTTTAGTGCCATTGCCTGTGACTGAGGAGCCATTTCAGAGGGTACTTACAGATATTGTTGGGTCTCTGAATACCCCAGGTTCTACAGGGAAGAAGTAGATCCTAGTGGTCGTAGATTATGCTACCAGATACCCTGAGATGGTGGCTCTGTCTTCCACTGAGGCAGAAAAGGTGGCAAATGCTTTGTTAAAGATTTTCAACAAAGTAGGTTTCCAAAAAGAAATAATGACTGACAGAGGTGCCAATTTCATGTCAGACCTGCTGGCTTGTCTGTGGAAGCACTGTGGGGTGAAGCACCTTAAGACCATCCCCAGACTAATGGTCTTGTAGAGAGGTTAAACTCTACACTAAAGACCATGCTATGGGCATCTGCAGATCAGGTTAAGAGGAAGTGTGACAAATATCTGCCCCATCCGTTGATTGCTTACAGAGCAGTGTGCCAGGAATCCTATGGTTTTTCACCCTTTGAGTTGTATGGGCACAGGGTAAGGGGACCTCTAGATTTGATTTGTGATGAGTGGGAGGGTAGGTGCGAATCCCACAAGGAGTCTGTTGTGGCATATGTCCTAAACCTCAGGACAAGGCTCAGGGAACTCATGGTCCTGGTCCAGGAGAACCTGGCAGAAGCCCAACAGCAGAAAAGGGTCTGGTATGGCAAGAATGCTCGAGCTAGAGAGTATGCTGTGGGGCAGTGGGTTATGGTTCTCATTCCTGTCAGACACAAGCTGCAGACAGCTTGGGAAGGGACCCTTCAAAGTGGCAAGGAAGGTCAGTGATGTTAACTACATGGTAGAACTGCTAGCAGGAGGCAGGGGCAAAAACTGTATCATAGGATCATAGGAGGTTGCTAAGCTATTGGCCCTGAGGCCCTTATAAGTCTAGTCAAGAGTTTAGCTCATGTTTAGCCAAATCAGCACTCAGTGCCCCTGTCCAGCAGGGACATGGGTGGAATCTCAGGGGTATATTTTCTGTTTCCCATCCAGTTATCCAGGTTGCACTTAAAAAGGGGTAAAGAGGTACTCTGCTTGATTTGGAGAGGGAGTCTGTTCCATAGATGGGAGAGTCTCTGGGACACAAATCTGTCCTACCAACAAGTCCTGTTGATGTCACAGACCAGGTTGAGGCCACGCATGTGGGTTACTCAAGTGGAACTTGACTTGTAGATATGCAGCAGTCCCATCAAGGTGGGGTCCGTGAATGCCTTGTATGCCAGACAGAGGTCACCTCTGAGGAGTCTGTATGAAACAAAGTAGAGGGATAGGGCTTTTAGCCTATCTGTGTATGGCAGATGTTTGAGGCCCTGGATTCTCCTGGTGAGGAACCTCTGTGGTCTCTTTAGCTGCTGCATGTGATTTATGAGGTACATGCCAAAAGGGGCATTGTACTCGATAATGGGGCTTATAAGGGAAAAATACAGGGATGTTATGACCTCCTTGTCCCTGGATGAGATATCCTTACTTATGAGGTGGGCCATGTAGAAGGCTTTCCATCCAACGGAAGCAACATAGTGCTCAAAAGTCAAGTTGCTATCAACCTGGGTGCCCAAATCCCTCACAAATGATTGAGTGCTTAGGATGTTGTTAGTAATGTGATAATTTGTGGGGAAGTCACACTCCCCAAAGGGAATGATGATGCATTTTTTGGTATTCAGCCTGAGGCCATGATTCTGGCACCAGTTATTTGCCTGAGTGAGACCCTCTTGGAGGATGTCCACATCACTAGGGGAATTGATGGCAGCACGTGATGAAATCTTTCCATGATCTGGCCCCTCTCGGGTTGTGTTTACTAAACCTCTTGTAGTGGCTACCTGCCCCAGCGAATAAGCTCCATTAAAGTGGCCGGTTGTATTTACTAAACCCTGTAGTGTTGTCACCTGCCCAGCAGCGATAAAGCTCCATTAAAGCTCCTCCAGTTAAAGCTCATTAAAGCAGGAAGGAAATTGACTCTGCCCTGCATTCTCTGGGCAGCACCTGCTCTAAAAACCGTGATCTGGGCCCCTCGGTTGAATCAACCTTTCAACAACAGTGTTCATATCCCACCAACACTAAAAAGGAACCACTACCCACCTTGTAAAACACACCTCTAGTTCACAGCAACACCTCATGCTTACATCTCCAACCCCCTCTTACCTCTCATTATCCATGGGAACATTTCATATCAATTTTTTTTTTTAAAACAGAGCTGCTTTTAATTTCTTCAGACATCCATAAACACACATACCTTGCACAACTACTATGCCTTTATGGCAGCATTACCTAATCTGGCCCAAACCATGACTAACCCATTATACCAACTAACAACCCCACTGATCTTATTAATCCTATATGAGACCAATCAACTCAGATTGCTCATCTCAATATTGAACAACTAATAATAAGATAATGACTACATGCTCTCCTAGACCTCTACTCCTTTGATATCTATGCAGCTAACTGAAACCTGGCTAAGCTAAGACACCAAATCCTAATGCTATACTACCACAGTTGCTCAACATCGTAGACTTGATTAAATAATCAAAGGGTGGAGGTAGCAATACTCTACAAAAACTGATAACTTGGTTACCTTGGTAGAGTCTAAACCACCTTCAAGAGTACAACCGGGTGGAATTTATATCACCAAACTAGAAATCAATCAAAATGAAAAAAATTTTACATCCAATGCTGGTATATCCCCAGGTAACAATATCATTAGCCTAAACCTATCACTTTGGCTCTCAACCTCTTTCCTCAGGAAACCATACTGTGGGTGACTTTAATATTGATTGGAACTGTTGGCATTTTAATTTCAACCTCTCACATCAACCTCTATGAAACTTCACTCGGACCTCAACCTCTCCTGCAGAGTCAAATAAAACCAGTTCCAAACATATTATGGACCCCTGTTGTATGCTACTAACCTATGTGTTATATCACAACCTCACTACCTTTACTTATCAGTGACCATCAAATCACTTTTATCCAACCAACACAAAGCCCCATCCTGGACTGGATCAACACAGAACTAGCAGGATTGTTACTACCCAACATACACAACTTCCTATTAGAGCTAAAAGCTTGCAAACTGTCTCCCTCTGAAATATTAAAAAAGCCCATGAAGCATAATCTTACCTTAACCAATAAATTCCTTCAAATCCTTGACCACCATGCCCCTCAAAAGGTAACAAAGAACCAAAACAAAACTACTCGCCAGCTGTAAAGAAACCAAACAAAAATGTTACATAGAAATAGAACATGGGACAAATGGAGGCTACAAAGACCAGCTGACCATGTGACCTTTAAACAACAGAAATCAAACAAAAAAACTGATAGTCACTGATAAAAGAAATTTAACATGGGACAAAAGAAATTACCAATCAAAACCCCAAAAATTCTGGAGAAACGTCAAAAAATTACTGCAACATCAAACTATAAAAATAGAAACATCCCTCAAACCTCACAATATGCACCCCAATTCAAATTGAAAATGTATTTAACTCATTTTCAAAGATACTGTTACTCTAATTGAAATACCTATCCCCTCCATCAGCCTGAAGCACCCATACTTCTAAGCAATAACTCCCTCATTTTAAATCCCAACCAGTCTCAAACCCCTAAACATTCATCTGTTACTTACCAAGCTAAAACCACAACTCCCCTTCCAGCTGACCCCATTTTTTTAAGGAAAACCTACAGACCCAGATCTCCAAACCACTGGCCTTCCACCAAGCTATTTTAATCCAATGTACCTCAACAGAAGGAGGCTGTATCCCAATCCTTTGGAAGTCTCATATCATCCCATTTACATAGGGTGGCAACTTAAATGACCTCTCAGCTTCCGTCCCATAGCTTTACTTTCCCCTTTGCTTTCCCCTCGCTTGGAAAAGATGTATACGCAGAGCAGTACCAATACTCCTCCAAAACAATCTTCCTTAATCAAGTCCAACACAATTTTAGTATACATTCAACAGTACTACTACTGCGCTCTTGTCTTTCACTGACCCTTATGAGCCAGAAATAGGAATAACAACTTACTGTCCTCACTCTATCTTTGAATTCACTGACCATATTTGATATGAGGTCCAACCACACACTCTCTTACTTAGCATCTTACTTAGCATCTTGGACTCTCAGGCTATCCAGTGGTTTCTATTCCTTTCTTCTTGAATAGACAAAATTTAGGACAATGGGAAAATCCTGGAAATCTCTTCTTCCTATCAAATAGGTGTACAACAAGGCTCAATACTTGGGACCTCTCCTCTTTTTCTCTTTCTCTATGGGTAGATACAGAGACCTCCAGTAGTCTCCTCTCCTCTTGCTTATTTGATTCAACACTCCCGCTATATGAAAACTTCTTCCATTGTGACTAAAATGTATCATAAAAGCTTTCACGCTGTGAAACTGCTTCAACAATATTGAAAATTACTGAATCCAAAAAAGAAAAGACTAAAAAGCCGAAATTAAGCTCCATCACATAGTCATCCTCTCTCTCCTTCTCTATATCAATATAACCTTGGCTAATCCCTGATCCTCACGACCCCTCTACTTGGTGTACAATAGACTCAAACCTCAACACCCATAATATCCCCTGATATAGCTATCAAATCAATCCAATGAGAAAGACCAGATAACTCTACAGACTTAATCCTTCTCACTCCCTCAGCCAAGGTACTTTTGCTACAAACCCACCTACTCTCTACCCTATTTTATATGCCTCAATCTATACAAACCCCTAAAACCCGCCTATCTCAACAAAACTTTTGTGCCTTACCCATATATAACCTAATAGATTTGCAACAGGACAGTACCCTGTTGCTCTAATCTGCTGCTCTCAGGCCAACAGAAATGGCTAAAATAATATCGACTACCGCAGCCCAGCCATTACCCACAAAATCTTTAAAATAATACACTAATATCACTATACTCTGTTCCCTTATTACCCTTCATAAACATCTCTTATCCTACGTCTGCTACGCCTGCCAACAACCATATAACAAATCAACTCCAACAGCTGGGATAGTCTGTTCTCCAACATGTCTGTCCCATCTGGAAACTGTACTGCACCCACTGATGTCTATTACCTGCTTTACCTACTTTCAATTACCTCTATGGAAATCATGGCTAAATTCACAGTGGCTATTCACAGGTTCCTAACCCCTTGTTCTAACCTTTTTAATCCCATGCTTTCCATCCTTTCTCTTGCTAGCTATAACAAGATATTCTCTTACATTCTCTTTACTTCTTTCTTTAATCTTGGATTCTCAATACCACTATGATGGATGATGGATTAAAAAGAAAAGAATAATGTTTTTTTTTCCTGTTGATGCTTTACTGAAGTAGTTTTAGACTTTTTCTATGAAATGTTCTGTCTTTACAGTCTGTCTTCATCACCCCTATTACAACTATGTTTGTAAGGTATAATCTTACTGTGGTCTTTTTCTCCCCTGGGCCTCTAAAAATGGACATTAATCCAGCTAGACTAGCCCAACAAAACAAATAATAAATAAATAAATAAATAATAAATAAATAAATGATAGGAAGGCCCTTGTCCTGAGTATTTGCAGTAGAAGGCAAGAGGAGTCTGAGGGAGATCTATGGCTACAGGAAGCCAGCCAGCAAAATCAGAAGTTACTATGGTGGAGTCTAGGGTTGGAGGCATATGATAGGACAGTGCAGCACTGTACTGGGGTCAGCAATGCCAAGGCAGTTGGAATCTCAAGACAGGGAATGGGGTAAGGTATTCCCAGATAGGCTCATCTCTCTGAAGCAACGTTTCTCAAAGGTCACTTGAAAAACTAGCTTGAGTCTTCGAGGGGGAAGAAATGTCATGAAAGGAGATACTGCCAGCCCAGTTATCTGGAATTTTGTAAATAATTACGAGCACATCCACTCATGCATGAATCGTGCCACACCAAGTAGAACCAAGATACGCTCCTCCAAAAAAGGAAGCCAATATGGTGGTCCCCTGCCATAAACAAACTTTACAACAAAAGGAAGAAACTGTTGCAGAAAAGAGGAAAATCTCAGCATGCAAAAAACTCCCTTACCAGCCTCAGTAAGAAGCTGAGATCCCTCATAAAATCCTCCAAAGCTAGTTACAAAAATAAAATTGCCAAAGATTCCAAAGACAACCACAAAGCATTCTATAATTATGTCAAGAATTTAAATGGCAATGCTCAGATCTGCTCTGAGCTACAACCTAATGGCATTAAATATACTGATCCCAAGGATATTGCCAATATCCTGGCAGATCGATTCAGTGCTAACTTCACCCCCCTCTCACCCCCTAAATGGCCCATCTCAATACCGGAAGATTGCCAAATTCTGGTAATAAGGCCACACAGGTAAAAAATGCACTCTCCAAAGCTAAGAACACAGCATCCATAGGACCAGATGACATCCTGAGCTGTGTACTACATGAACTACAAAATGAACTGGCACGTCACTTAAGTGTCATGTTTAATCATACCCTCACCTCAGGTTTCATGCCCACTGAGTGGCGCACAGCTACAGTTATCCCACTCCACAAGGGGGGGGGATCCATCTTGGATCCCGGGAACTACCGCCCCATCAGTCTGACGAGCCTGATCTGCAAGGCCATGGAATGTATTATCATGGAACTTATAAACAAAGACATTGGCAACCTTAAAACACTGGACACCACCCAGTTTGGGTTTGTGCAGGGCTGATCTTGTCTCCTGAACCTGATTGACTTCTTCAAATCAGTCTCCAGAGCCGTGGATGAGGGTAAGGCAGCCCACACAGCCTATATGGACCTTGCCAAGGCCTTTGACACCATCCCCCACTCTGGAATCATAGATAAACTTACTAAGCTGGGCATTAATCCCTATGTCACTTGATGGGTTGCCAACTGGCTTACTGACAGAGCCCACACTGTAAAAGTAGCTGACTCCAAATCCAGCTCCAGACAAGTGACAAGTAGAGTACCTCAGGGTTCAGTCCTGGGACCTCTCTTGTTTGGCATCTACTTCTCTGAAGTACAGGCCAACACTAAGGGACTCTGGCTAACAAAGTTCGCAGATGACTGCAAACTGGGAGCCATTATTGAATTACTGAATTGAATTATTGAAATGATGTCAATACTCTACATAAGGGCCTTACAGAAACAGATGCTTGGTGCCAGAGCCATGGGCTCAAGCTCAATGCCAAGAAATGTATAGTTATCCCCTTTGGGAAAAAACATGTACCCGTGAATTACCACATAGGTGGCAGTGCACTAAACACCGAAAGTGTGATAAGAGACTTAGGGATACAGGTGGACAGTGGACTCACCTTCTATAACCACATCGCCACAACAGTCAGGAAATCCTTCTATGTGGCACACCTCATCACTAAGGGCTTTTCATCCAGAAAAAAGGAGGTCATTGTCCCACTGTACTCATCCCTCATTAGACCCATTATAGAATACAACACCCCATTTGGTATGTACCTCTCAAGACATCTACAACAACTGGAAGGGCTGTAGAAATACCTCACTAAAAGAATCACAGGCCTAAAGCGGATGCCCTATGCTGACCTCCTTGAAAAACTCCAGCTATACTCTGTCGCATATTGCCTACTCCGAGGCAATCTCTGCTTAACATACAAAACCATGCCAAACCCAGAGCTGTTGGACATGCTACACTTAAAGAAATCCCAATCCCTCAGAGCCACATGCTCCAGGAATCTAAACCTTGTCATCACAATAAACAAAACATGCTGGAGGGATAGGTTCCTGACCCAGAGACTCCACAGACTCTGGAATAGACTGCCCACACATGTCAAGCAGAGCACCTCTTTGGCCCTCTTCAAAAGGAACCTTGATGGCTGGATGGGAGAAAGGAAATTCACCCCAGGGATCACGTCAGTCGCCCTGCTAGACAGGGGTCCAGGGAAGTAAATAGTGTGGGAAGAAATAGCCAGGGAATTGTTATGGCTAGGCTTATATAGGCCCTAGGGCTGATAGCCTAGTACCAACCTATGAACCTATTATGTTGTTTGTGAATATTAACATGATTTACAAAGACGTGTAACAAAGGGAGATAGTGCCAGCCCAGCTATCTGGACTTTTGTAAATAATTATATATCATTTGGGAATATTAACATGATTTATATAAAAGTGTAACAAAGGGAGATACTGCCAGCACAGCTGTCTGGAATTTTGTAGATGGCTATGTGTCATTTGTGAATGTCAACATGCTTCATGTTAGATGCTTGTATTGCAAATGTAGTAGAGCTGCATGTCATATAAGATGGTTTGTAGAGACGTGTGCTGAAGAGGTATTTTACAAAGTGATGTTTAGAATACATCCACAGTGTACCCTACTGGAATAGAACAGAAATGTACATACAATATTGTAACTGTTTAAATATATATATTTTAATAGTGGACACTGGAACACAAAGGGTTAACTTCATTCCAGCAAAACTTCAGAAAAATAGCTGAAATTAAATTACTTTTGACAGCAAGAGGCAGGATGTCTATAATATGGAGCTCTCTGTGTTGTCTGGAAATAATTTCTAGGCTTGAGATGTGAAAGTGTTTTATTACTTCCACCATTTGCCAAACATCTGAGGAAAAGCCCTTGTCTATGTATTTTCACAGGTGGATGCTAAATACTGCTAGATTCCAGCAATGTGGGTTTTACCTTGGATAGAGTTAGATGACAAGACATTCTGCAAGCTATCCCAACAGTAATATTTGAGATATTAATTTAAGAACTCTCTGAAGACCTGACCAGAAGACCCATTCACCACATATTTGCCTTGCTACGAGTAAGTTTCTGGGTTATAGTAATTCTCTTAGATATAGTCAGGAATATAGCAGGGCTTAATTTAGATGTTTTTCTTTATTTATTTGAGACTGTCCTGCAATGTTGTTTTAAATATTTCCTGTGATTTTGAACTCTGCTGTCACTGTAAATATATACTGAGTATTTTCTTGTTCTTTTAATATTTATTATTAGATATGTTTAAACATTTCATTGTGGCTGATCTGTCTAGAGATATTTAAGTTCTGAGAGTACTTGCAGATTTATTTGGTGACACTGTGTAGGCCACTCCTAATAACCTTGCTCTTGGTCAAACTACCATTTGTATTGATAGTAACATTACACAGTAAGATTGGACACCCTTTGTTAAGAGCCTTAAAGTAGCTGATAAGGGGTTCTGGTGGCAGTGATAACTAACTTAATAGTCTGGGCAGAAGGGGACATAGCTAGTAAACCTATGCCAAATGTTCCCAGGGGTGGTGGGTGGGTGTGTGTGTGTGTGTGTGTGTGTGTGTGTGTGTGTGTGTGTGTGTGTGTGTGTGTGTGTGTGTGTGTGTGTGTGTGTCTGTAAAACAAATCTCCAAGAGTGTGTGTGTCAGCTACTTGGGCAGGGACACGAAGCACTAGTTGGACAGAGAGAGTGTTAGAGGACTTGGCTTGGAGCCCTGGCTAAGGACTCAGATCTATAGCTGTGCCAATGTGGAGTCTTACTGGAGATCTGGAGAAAGAGGGAGAAACCAGCCCCTGACTGACTGTGGTCCCTGTGTGCTCTTAAGGGAAATTGCACTTGGTGCAGTGAGCTGCATCTGGAAATACTGTGTGTGTACCTGTCATCCTTCCAATTTACGTCCCCCTCTGGTGTTAGTGGGAGGTTCCTTTATTACTGGTCCAGTGTTGGGGCATCACAGGGGTACCCACTGGCAGGTGAGTAGAGATGGCCAAAAGGTAAATCTTAATGAAAAAATAAAAAAGGCCAGATGATAATAATTCACACATATATTGCAGAACCAAGGGAGTCTGATTCCTAAAAGGATCTTGGTCTTTGGTCTGACACCAACTAAAAATCCCTTCCACTTAGGCATATATGATTTGCTAGTAACAGTTTTTAGCCTCTTTTCATACATACTGCATTTTCTCAGAAAAAATGTTCCTAAGTATCAAAATTCTATCATCCAGGCAGTCAGTTGAAGTTGAAGATTGTTGTGGATCAGAAAAACTCTGTCCTGAGTAAGTCCACCATGTGAGTAAGTTTGTGTGAAATGCCCTTGACCATTTTCAAGAGAAGAGAGAATGACTGTTGCCTGGGCAAAAAGAGAGACTCCAGAATCATCTTTGAAGAGTCTCCTCTGAATCTTTAAAAGGACTTTGGTCATTAGATGAACTGGTAGAAAGGCATAAAGGAACATTCCTGTACAAGGGAATGAAATTGCAGCTGTCTTCCAGGCCTTTGTGCAAGGAATCCCAGAGAAAAACTTTATTTGTCTGTTGTGAATGCAGAAACACAAGCCTACATGAGAAATTTCTCCATAGCTGGATCAAATTCTGGAAGTCCCCCCTAGGTGCAACTTCCATTCATGGAGGTCTGTACTAGTCCTGCTTAAACTCTCTGTTACAACAGTCAGCACTGATGGGATGTATGTAGGGCTAGATTTAACTGCGTTGCTAGTTCCATGGCTATCAATGCTAGTCTGCAAAGGGGTTAGGATCTAGTTCCCTCTTCTTTATGTACCACATTACTGTCTGTCTGTGATTACAAGTGGAGGACTTGGGATCCATGGGTGATTTAAAAATATGAGTGGGTTTATCAATATCATTGTCTTGCTGGTTTCATAGACCCTGGACCTTTACTCCTTTGGATACTGCACCCCCTGCAGTCTGATGCATCTTGGGAACAGTCAGAGTTGGAGCTAAAGTAGCTAAAGTGACCTTGGGTTTAGGGACAATTGGTTCAACCACCAATAGATCTCCCTCTTGATAAAACTGAGCACTGGAATCTGGAAGGATAAGGGATGTTGGTTTTCTGCCCACATAGATTTGAAACACCAGTGAATTATTTTCATGTGGAGCCTGGTTAGAGGAATTAGGAGAATCCTGCACATCCTGTTTAAGCTCATGTAGCTCTGCTGCCTGCCCCAGGGGAGATCCCCGAACAATAAGGCCTGCATAGATCCACTAACCAGCTCAGGAGTTGGAGGAGATTCCATATGGCCAGGAACCGAAAAGTAGACACAGCAACACCAATAAAAGTTCCAGGATGCAAAAAAAATCACTGGTAACCAAAAATAATGCACCCAATGGCCATCAACAAGAACTCCACTTTATTAGAACCAAACATCATCGAAATCCATTAATTGTTAAGCGCTTTCATCATAGATAATGACTTCATCAGAACTAGATAAAATATTCTCATACAAAAATGCCTATATATACTATAAGGTAACTCATGACTGGCTATTCAATTAAATGAATCAATCAAGCAATAAACTCTCTTAAAAAAACACAGTCTTAAATATGTAAAAAATATAAATAAGAAAAATCTTTGTTGAAGTATTCATATTGAAAATAAAAAATGTTAATGTTCTAAATATTAAAAAACAAAAAATATTTATTAAAATATACTATCTATATTAAATATCTTAGCCATAACCTTCCTCAAATTTACATTTTCCTTTCATGAACAACAACTATCTTATTTGGATACATTGATTTCTCACAACACTCATGGTTTTACATCTAAGGTTTTTCGCAAGAGTACCTTTTGTAACTCCTACCTACATTTTTCTAGTCATTGCCCTTTGTCGCAAAAGAAAAGTATTATTAAAGGTCAGGCTATACGTATTGCTCGAATGACCTCTGAATTGGTTGATGTTAAAAAAGAATTTGATACTCTGATAAATATGTTCATTCAAAGGGGGTATCCTAAAGGTATGGTGGAACCAATCTTGGATGGAGTTTACCATGGATGTTTTAGGAAATACAAACCCCTTTTGGGGGCAGGGCACCTCTTAAAATCACACATGGGTAAGCTAAAGCCCCATATTGGATCTGTGGCATACACACTAGCATGTACAGTACAATATAGCGTATTATCTAAATACATTAAAGCGATTTTAAGGAAAAAATGGAGTATCTTCAGGACTAATCAGGATATTTACCATACTGTGGGTGATCAACCTTTTTTCACTAATAAAGTGGGAATGAACCTTAAAAAATTGGTTGAAACACCTACAAATTGTAGTAAAAATGGGAATGTCAAAGGGACTACAAGTTGTGGTTGTTGTTCACAGTGTAGCTTCATTTTTAGGGAAACTGTTATCACACTGAGTGACAGACTGAGGACTAACATTACTTTCAGGAATGGAAATTGTAGAACTCAATGTGTGACATATGTCCGGCATATTATATCGGAAAGAGAAAGATCCTTTAGACGCAGGATTTATGAACATTTGTATGAATTAAAAAATAAGAAAGAAACTACTGCATTGTATAGGCATTCTCGAAGTTGTTCAAATTTTCATGGTTTCAAGTTTGGCATATTGGATAACGTGGACATTGAACCTAGGGGGGAGATTAGAAGAACCAGCTCAGCAAAAAGGAACTTATGGCAACTTAGGCTTGGTGCTAACTTCCCCCCAGGGTTAAATGACAATGTTTTCATAGTACCAGCTCTGAAGGATAGAACTCAAATCAAGGAATGGGGTTTTCAGTCCAACTAATTATTATTAAATTAATCAATTTTTGTCTACGACTTAAAATATATATCATTTACTGTTCAAACATTCTACTCCATACATATATACACTTTAACATACACTCTTTTGCAAGAATTTAAACTGCAAAATGTTATGATCTATGGACTTGTAATAAAGTTTTTTAAACGCTAATGAAAATATAGCTAAGATATTTAATATAGACAGTATATTTTAATAAATATTTTGTTTTTTAATATTTAGAACATTAACATTTTATATTTTCAATATGAATACCTCAACAAAGATTTTTCTTATTTATATTTTTTACATATTTAAGACTGTGTTTTTAAGAGAGTTTATTGTTTGATTGATTCATTTAATTGAATAGCCACTCATGAGTTACCTTATAGTACATATAAGCATTTTTGTATGAGAATATTTTATCTAGTTCTGATAAAGTCATTATCTATGATGAAAGTGCTTAACAATTAATGGATTTCTATGGTGTTTGGTTCTAATAAAGTGGAGTTCTTGTTGATGGCCATTGGGTGTATTATTTTTGGTTACCAAATAATACCTCCTTATCCAAGGGGCATTCAGCAGCTCAGTTTTACATCCTCTGGTATGTACTGAGAGCACAGCAAAATAAACCTCATCACTCAGCCAGTGCCAGCTGCCATGGACACTGCATCAGCAGTGTCATAAGAACATTTGAGTGAATGTTTGGCTATTCAAGGGAATAGGGTGTGTGTGTGTGTGTGTGTGTGTGTGTGTGTGTGTGTGTGTGTGTGTGTGTGTGTGTGTGTGTGTGTGTGTGCATGTGTATATTATATATGGATTGCCTTCACAAGCTCGAAGTTTCAAAACTTCGAACTGCAAATTGAGTCCATAAAATCGAAGTTTTGAAACTTCAAACATTTTGAATGGAAATCGCTATACAGTGCAGAAAGGGAAATTTACCATTTTCCTCACCATAATGCGATCTTGGAGTTGCTATACTTATTTAGCAGTGTTTTTTTTTAATTACAATTTAGAACTTTCAAAACTTTGATGTTATGATCTAGACCATTTGCAGTTCGAAGTTTTGAAACTTCGAGCTTGTAAAGTAGATCCGTGTGTGCGTGTGTGTGTGTGTATATGCACACACACATATATATATATATATATATATATATATATATATATATTTATAGGTTTACTATTAAAATTTTGAACGGCACTCCCTCGACTGTACTATAGTCGAACACGGAAGTTCAAAAATGATAATTGCGAACTCAAAAAAACAATCTAGGAATGGGTTTTAACATGGGTCGAGGTAGGGGAGATGTTTGTAGTTCAGAATAATACTGAACACCTACCTCGACCCATGTTAAAACCATTCCTAGATTGATTTTTTGACTTCGACATTTGACGTTTTCGAACTTCCATTGCCGACTATAGCACAGTCGACGGAGTGCCGTTCGAAATTTTAATAGTAAACCTATATATATATATATATATATATATATATATATATATATATATATATATACCCACATATTGTCATTCAAGACACAGAAGAAAGTAGGGAGGAGGAGGATCAGTTGTTAGCTTTTAGATATCGTCAAAGCCAACTAAGCAGATGTGAGATAAATGTTAGGGTGGAAGAAGTATATATCCTCTTCCCAAGCCTATCATAAGTGCTGCCATGCTTTTCAAATTGAATAGGATCAGCTGCCATGAGGTGTTTGGTAGAAGAAGGTTTTGAAAAAGTAACCACTGCAGGATTTGCTCTGGTGCTCCTAAAAAGAGATTTGTGAATTTGTGGAACTTTATGCTGTCTGAGTTTTTAGGAGCAGGTGGCCGGCTAGCAGGCAAATTACTGGCTACAAAAAAAGGCATCTTCTTAAGCTGTCAGCACAGTATGAAGAGATGTAGGCTCAGGGGTACTCACTTGCAGTAAACCATATCATCTCTGCTGGATTTCTGACATTTTTTTTTCTGTTCCCACCAAAATATGTCACTTAACCTACTTATGGTGTCAGAAAGAGAGAACCTTTCAGCAGAAGAATCTGAAGAAAGGTTTTCTTCAGATTCAGATTCCCAGTTCCCTAGAGTCAAAATTCCTTAGTGTGGCCCTGTAAAGGGATAATGCCTGTTATGGGGAATGGGGGCTTGCAATTAATGCTGATGTTGGAACCAACAGTTTTTTTAGGTACCACTGTAGCTCCTCATATGGAGTCTGTCAAGGGGAACTATACATGTGATGCCATGAACCACAGTACCATTCGGAACTCCCTGGATGAAAGTGTGGTCCTTTCTGATACTTCATGAAAGAATTGTGATAGCACAGGTTCCTGCCCTGGTGAAGGTAGGTTTTCCGGTCTCTAAAATCCAGCTCTCCTTTAAACATTACGCTGGTAGGGATTGAAGGTAGGACTTGTGGAGGATGAGTGAGGGGATCCCACTCAGAGAAACAGTCTACTAGAAACTGGATGGATGCCTGCATCTCTTTCAGAGACCAAGCCTGAATAAAACAGTTATCCCCATATGGATAAATGTGGACACCCTTTATCCTGCAAGTGGCAATCACTGGCACCATACATTTTGGGAAGACTGTAGGAGCAGCAGACAAGCCAAAGTTCAAGACACAAAACTGGTAATGAGAGTACCCTTTTTTTAAACACAGGAAACACCTGTGTCTTATACAATGGGGATATGGAGTTAGACATCCTTCATATCTAAGATGACCATGAGGACTTTTGGATGGACCATGGGCAGAAGTTTCTGCAGAGTTAGTATTTTGAATTGTGGGACCAGGAGGAACTTGTTTAGTTTTAACAGCTCTAGTATTGGTCTTCGTAGCCCTTTTCTCAGGATGAGGAATGGTCTGGGACAGAAGTACATTTCTATTAGATTGTTTGGTAATGGATCTATGGATCTCCGTGCTAGACGACTTTGAATTTGAGCCTGTGTCAGTTATTGTCAATACTCTGAGATGGGGAAATGCCAGAAAAGGTTGAGATTTTTGTGAACTGCATCCTGCACCCAGAGTTTCCTTAATACCCACTTGTCTCGGGTAATGCTGAGCCAGTTGACATAAAAAAGGCGCAGCCTGTCTTCTATCTTTTTTGGCTGAGAAAGAGTGAGAATAGGATTGGGTGGGATTTTTGGGGGTACAAGGAAGTACCCTGTAGAATCAGAGCTACTCCCTACTGGGACCTTAAGACTGGGCCCCACAAAGCTAGGATTTGGGGTATGTGTGCTGCTTTCAAGGATATTTGCAACTCTTTCCATTTCCACCCTTACCATACATCTGCACTGCCAAAAAAAGGACCAGGGTTTGCTTGGGTAGTTTATTACAGTTGTGTAAGTTGCAGTTACTCATAACAGTAGATATTCAAACTGCTACTACTACAATAGCCTATATGTTGTATCTTGCCAAAGATAAAGGATCTGGCCAGCATTCCAAAGCTCTAACCTCCTCTCACACAGTCACTCCAACTGCCTATAAACTAATCCCTTTTGGAGGGAAGAATAAAAGCAGTCAGAGTGACTAAAAATCTTCAGGGCTTTCTTGCCCCAAAACACAAAAAGTCAAACTCATCCTGAACAACCACAATTGTAGTAACCAATGAAACAAATAACTACAACAAACAATCCCAACAATAAAAGTTGTAACCTACATCAACTATGCACAACAAGGGGAATGGTAGGTGTGTGCGGCTAATGCATCAATGAAGAATTAAAACATTTGCTGCCGTGGTTAAGTGTAACTTACACAACTGTACTATGCTCATAATTTTCACTACTGCGTTAGCCTATGGGTAGATTATCAAAGCTTATCCAACCTGGGAAGAGGAAGGATAAGAGTCAAGGAGCCCCACGCGGATGGTCTTTGCAAACCCTTTTGTGGACCATGACAAAGAATCCAGTTTGTAGTGTTTGCAAATGTATGGACGGTGGACGAAGTTACTTCTTCTAGAATGTTTCTAGTGTACACTCCTTTGCAATATACCATCAAAGAAACTAAAGTCCTGGAGATCTGGCCATAACCCTGCCTGAAATAGATTTATCATGGTAGGAGTAACAAAACCCAATTGCTGTGGGCAACCACCTAGATATAGTCTGTTTGCACACAGCTTGATTGTTTGTAGTCCCACTGTAGGGAATAAATAGCTGGTCAGCTTTCCTAAAGGACTTAGATTTGTCAAGGTAATACCAGAGTTGTCTGTGCACATCAGAGGTATGAAGACTGTTCTCCTTTGGTTTTTGGCTTTGAATAAAAAACTATGAGATTGATGGCTTGATTCAAGGTGAACTCTCAGACAATCTTAGGCATGAATATGGGGTTGGTTTACAGTGTGACCCCATCTTTATGAAAAAACAAAAATGGTTCCCCGCCATGAAAGCTTGGAACTTGGATACTAGTCTTGCAGATGTCAGAGCAACAAGTAGAACAGCTTTCCAAGTAATGAACCTCAAATCAGACAAAGAGGCAGATTCAAAAGGGGACAAGTTTCTCAAGCAAAAATTGAGATTCAGGATGGAGGTGGTTGTTTGCAAGGGGGGTCCTCATGTGTAACACCCCTTTTATAAACAATTTATTTTTCCTTTCATTCACTGTTTGGCCACAAACAAAGAAGAAAGAGGGGGAACCATAGGTAGGCAAGCTAAAATGGCCCCTAGATGTCCTTTGATAGAAGGATATGAAAGGCCATATGATAGTAACTCTTACAAATCTTTAAGCAGCAGGATGCCATCTCCCTGACGGGATGCTGGTTATTGGCTAGGCACCACCTAGAAAATCTTTTCCATTTGCCAACATAACTTTCTAGTTGTAGGCTTTCTTCCCCCTTTAGTACCTGCTGATACAAAATAAAAATGATAAAATGATAAAGGTGCCTAAAAAGTATCCAAACTGAACCAACCAGGCTGTCAGTTGTAGTTGCTTGATGTCAGGGTGTATCAAATGCCCCTTGTCCTGTATGAGTAGATCCAGTCTGTGAAGAAGTTTGTGGCAATTGCCCTTGGCTAATTCCATAACAGGGGAGAACCATTTTTGCCCAGGCTAAAAGGAAGTCACCACAATGATTTCTGGTAAATCTGAATCTTCAGAAGTACCTTGGAAATATGTGGAAAGAGTGGAAAAGCATACAGGAATATCCCTGACCAGGGGAATGAGAGAAAATCTGCTCTCCAAGTTTGCTTGCATGGAGTTCTAGAAAATAACTAGTTTAGTTGTCTGTTTTGAAAGAAAGTAAACAGATCTACTTGAGGTGCTTCCCACATCTGTATCAGTTCCTGGAATACCTTTGGATTGAGCTTCCACTCATGAAGGTCTATCTTGGAACTGTTGAGCTGGTTTGCCACTATGTTTTGCTCGGACAGTATTTGAGAGACCTGAAGCATTAAGGAATATTGAAAAGCTAAGTCCCGAGCCATCACTGCCAAGCAGCACAATTGGAGTTGGTAGGACCTATTATTACTCCCTTGTTTATTTAAGTACTACATCACTGTGCTGTTGTCTGTAACTACCTGAAGAGGGCCTGGTTGCCAAAGATGATGCAAAGGTTTTACAGCTTGAATCCCTGCCAGCATTTATTTGAAATGTATATGCTCTTGTCTGTCTGAACTGTCCCACAGCCCTTGTAATTTTACTCCCATACAAACTACACCTCAAGTGAAATCTGAGAAGTCTGCTGAGACCAATTGCTTTGAGGTAGGAAAAGAGAAAGGGAGCACTGGACTGACAGCTATCTGATCTCTCCACCACTGTAGTTCTAGCTTTATATATCCCAGCACTGGGATTTGAAAAATATTGGGGGTGAAGAAAAGGGACAACTGTTGTTTTAGGAATGATGGAGTCTTTCTCGTGCAGCTTGGCAAGTGGTGTTATTGGGATTATTGAAGTCATAAAGCTTAGGATTCTGAGGAATTCTCTGTTTAAAGCTCGAGTCAGGTAAGAAAAGTTTGTGAATACTTCCTTATCATACATTTATATAAATGAAAAACCATACTAGCATATTTTTAAATTATACATCACTTATCTATCCAGCCATTGTTAGAGAGCTCATTAAAATCCTGCCTTCTTATAAACCTCATTCCTCCTCCAAAACATTATTCTGCATGTGTTGTTCCCATAATTTCATTTTTTTCAATGTAATTTGCTCCTACCCTTTTCTAAAGATCCCATTTCTAGTTGTTGTCTCTGTTACTATATTCACTACTTCTAGAACAGTTTGTTTAGACTTTGATTTACCTTTTCTAGGAACTACGTTTTTGTCAGCCACCATAATTAAACTCAGCAAGGCCTTAATATGTCTACGTAATTCCAATTCTGTATCTTAGCTCAAAAAATAATTTCCTTTTTTTTTTTTTTTTGCTCACCCAGTCTTTCTGATAGAGTAATCTGCAGAGATTTTTTGAAGTCTGCCAACTCATCATACTCCCCAAAAATAGCATATTTTTCCCATTACCCATTTCTCCCCTATCACACCTCCAACATTTGCAATCTACCTGCGGAAAAATTCTTTGGGGTTTAGCTGAGATATAAAAATACCTTATGCAAAACTTCAAAGCAAAGATTCAGAATCTTCCAGACTTTGTTGCATATTTGGGAGTCATAAATATACCCCCACCCACTGTTTCTTTGTGAATTTGCTAATCTAAGCTCTCTTTCTAATTCTTTCTAATCTCTGCTAATTGATTCTTATATTTATCATGCAATATTTTATATGCCCTACTAACTATCCCCTTTTTTACAGCAACTTATGTTCTAGATTCTACTAAAAACTCTACCAGTGCTGGTCTTTCTCTTAGGATCTCCCTATTTCATTCTCTTTGCCTATAATTTGATATCAATTCTTGATAGGGAAGGCAATCTCTAGCATGCAGTCCAAGTAAATTATTGGCCTCTTCCCATTCTATTAACTTTCCTTCTATAACTATTTGCTCCACATACCTTGGTTCCTTTGCCAGGTTTCTCCAGTAAATTCCAGCCTCCTCTAGTCTACTGTCTCTTTCCCTTAAGGCAGTCATCCCAGTCTGCAGAAACTCCTTTCTCCATCTGCATGTTGGCTTAGTTCTTGAAATACTTTCTGCTTCTTTATGAATATAATATTCTATATGGTTATTGTTATTCTTCTAAAGGATCTGCATCCAAAATCCCTGTCTCTCCTTGTTTCTTGAACTTCCCCCATTTCATCATCATCCCTTTTCCACTTAGAATTATAGCTTTCTGATTGTGCTATGTATAGGAGCCTTAACTGTGCAGCTCTCAAATACCCCTTCAAATTGGGTTAATACTAAATCACCTTGTTCTACTGAAAGGATCAGCATATCCCACTTGACTCTTGCTGTCTTCCCCTCCCAGATAAAATCCTTCATAGGTTCATAGGTGTGTACTAGGCTAATGGCCCTGGGGCCTTTACACACCTAGCCATAGGATTACCCTGGCATAGTGCCACCTGACCTTAGTTCCCAGTGCCTCTGTCGAGTAGAGCCACTAGTGTTATCCCCGGGATGAATTTTCTGTTTCCCATCCACTCATCAAGATTTCTCTTGAAGAGGGTCAGCTAGGTGCTCTGTTTGACATGTATGGGAAGTCTGTTCCATAGCATGTGCAGTCTCTGGGTTATGAACCTGTCCCTCTAGCATGTTCTGTTAACTGTGGTAATGAGGTTGAGGTCTCTGGAACGTGTGGTACGGAGGGATTGGAGTTTCCTTAAATGTAGCATTTCTAACAGAGCTGGGTCAGACATGGCTTTGTAAGTCAAGCAGAGATCGCCTCTAAGTAAACAGAGAATAGTTGGAGTATTTTTAGTCTGTCCATATAGGACAAGTGTTTAAGGCCTAGGATCCTCTTTGTGAGGTACTTTTGCGGCTTCTCCAGTTGTTGCAGGTGTCTAGTGAGGTACATGCCAAATGGGGCATTGTACTCGATGACTGGCCTAATGAGGGAAGAGCAGAGGGAGACAATGACCTCTTTCTTCCTGGATGCAAAACCCTTAGTAATGAGATGTGCCACATACAAGGATTTTCTGACCACAGTGGCAATGTGGTGATCAAAAGAGAGGTTGCTGTCAACCTGTGTTCCCAGATCTCTTATAATGTCTTCTGTGTTCAGTGGACTACCATCAATGTGGTAATTCATGGGAACTGGGTTTTTCCCAAAGGGGATGATGACACATTTTTTGGCATTAAGCTTAAGACCATGGTTCTGACACCAGTCATTGGTCAGTGAGGCCATTCTGTAGGATGTCAACATCACTTGGGGAGTTAATAATAGCTCCCAACTTGCAATCGTCTGCAAACTTTGTCAGCCAGAGCCCCTTCGTGTTGGGCTGGACTTCAGAGAAGTAGATACCAAACAGGAGAGGACCCAGGACTGAACCCTGTGGGACTCCACTCATGAATAATCGGCAGTCTGACTTGGAGTCAGCTACTTTCACACTGCGGGTTCTATCTGTGAGCCAGTTTGTAACCCACCTAGTGATATAGGGGTTGATGCCAAGCTTAGTGAGTTTTTCTATGATTCCTGAGTGGGGAATGGTATCAAAAGCCTTGGCCAGATCAAGGTAGGCTGTATGAACCACCTTGTCTTCATTCACAGCTCTGGTGACTGACTCAAAGAAGTTGACCAAGTTAAGCAGGCATGATCTACCCTTCACAAAACCAAACTGTGTGGGATCCAGAGATTGGAGATTCCCTATATCCTTGTTTATTAGGTCCATGATGATGCATTCCATAGCTTTGCATATCAGACTCATCAGGCTAATGGGGCGATAGTTCCCAGGGTCTGTAGTCACTCTTCCTTTGTGGAGAGGGATGACTGTAGCAGTGTGCCATTCGGCAGGGACAAAGCCTGAGGTGAGGCTGTAACTGAACAGGGCACACAGGTGAGGTGCCAGTTCACTCTGTAGTTCATGTAGAACACAACCAGGGATATTGTCAGGTCCCATGGAAGCTGTATTCTTGGGCTTGGACAGTGCTGTTTTAACCTGTGCAGCAGTAATATTGGGTGCCTGGCAATCTACTGGTATTGTGATTGGTCCTTTGGAGGGGGTAAAGTTGGCACCGAATCTTTCGGCCAGTATACTGGCAATATCTGTTGGCTCGGTATAGGAGGTACCATTATGCAGTAGCTCAGAGCAAATCTGGGTATTGCCGTGGAGATTCTTTACATAATTATAGAAGGCCTTGTGGTTGTCTTTACTATCTGCTGCAATTCTGTTTTCATACATAGCTTTAGAGGATTTGATGAGGGATGTCAAGTTTCTGTTGAGGCAGATAAGGGAGTTTTTCAAGTCTTGGGACTTCACCTTATTCTGCATCAGTTTCCTCCTCCTGTTGTAGAGTTTGTTTATGGCAGGGGACCACCAGATTAGCTTCCTTTTTTTGGAGGAGAGTGTCTTGGTTCTATTGGGTATGGTGAGATCCATGCATTTGTGTATATTTTCGTACAGTGCGTCGGTGTATGATTCTGCAGTCACAAAACTATTCTCCATTTGCATGGGTGCCATGAAGTTAGCCACCTCTGTTTTTAGAATCCCAAAGTTAGCTTTGGAGAAGTTTTTCATGGTGGTTACCTTTGCTTTCCACAACTTTTTAACCTGGTTGATAAAAATAGGCTTCACCTGTGTACAAAACTGCAGGGACTAAAAGCATTTTCACTGCTTGTATCTTGCTATCCATATCCTTAAAACAGACCTCCCAATTTCTGTTTTTGTATTATCTTTTGTTTAGTCTCCTCCCATATATTCTTAGTTGCCACAACAAATCCTTTTTAATCCATACTCCTAAGTAATTCACTTTATCATGCCCCCATAAATATGGGTATTGCTGAACTAATTACTGTGTGGATGCATAGTTTACAGCTATTTCCTTTGTTTTATCTTAATTAATTTTGTATCCCAAAAAGACTTGAAACTGTTGCAGAATGTTCCACAACACTGAAATGTCATTTTCTGGTTTTATCAGGTATAAAATAACATTATCTGCAATAAAGCCAGCTTTTCTTGACTACCATACCATTTATATCTTTGAATTTCTGAGTCCCTTATTTTCTTTGCCAATGGTTCTAAATATAGCACAAACAACAAAGGGGAAAGAGGACACCCCTGCTTGGTTCCTCTACTTTTAAATTTTCAACTCTGATCCCATATATATCCTCCTAATCAACCTTATAATTTTATCAGGGAATGAAAAGTCTTCCATTGCAGTACTCATAAAATACCAGCTTATTCTGTTGAATGTTTTCTCTGCATCAAAACCCAACAATAACAGTGGTATTTTTTTACATTCTGCCACCCTCTGGATCATCATTGTCCTATTGATGTTGTCAGATGTTTGCCTCCCCTCCACAAAACCACACTGATACATATCTATCAATTTTGTCATCACCTTTGCCATTCTTTTAGCCATTACAATCACTCAAACACTTCATAATAATGTTTTAGAATTGAAATGGGCCTGTATGAAGCTGGGGTCTATATCATAAGCTCGAAGTCCAAAAAGAGTGAATGCTCTTTAATCGACACCAAATACAAGAAATCCCCAAAATTAAAAAAAAAAAAAAAAAAAACTAAAATTTCCCTACTGGAAAATCCAAAACAAACAAACACAAATTCCAAAGGGAAACCACAGTGTCCAAAGTCGATAAAAAAATCTCAGAAAAACACAAGGATGGGAATTCTGGAACTTTAACTTTAATTGGGAAAAGTAAAATTTAAAATTTTTTATTTTTACTAGAGCTTGAGCTGGGACTTTGAAGTATTGGTTTTGATTAGTTTTTAGACTATAAAAGCTTTGGAAACCTCTTTAGGTGCTTCTCTTCCTCTTTTTGAATAGTGCTGAAACTTAAAGTGCTACCTTTTTTTTTTCTTTTCTTCCTTTTCTTCTTTAATCCTCAACACTTCCTTTCTTCCTCCTTCTATTTATTTTTCCAGTTTTGTCCATCCCATTTTTTCTCATCTATTCCAGGGGACTATCCTATCCCTTTCTCATCTACCTTAACCATCCTCCTCTACCTTTTTCTTATTTAACTCCACATATTCATCTACCTATCTTCATAAACATTTATGTTTCTCTTCTTTTTTTTTTTTTTTCTTTACTTTTTTTTTCCAAATTTATTTCTAATTTTCTAGAGTTTTCACTTTTTTCCATTTATTCTTTCCTTTTCCTATTAGTATCCTTTCCGGAGCTACCTTCCCTTTCTTCTTTTCTTGTGCCCTTTTTCATTTCTGTTAAGTTTCTGTGCTCTGGGTTATCAAAAACCAGTCGCTTAAAGTCTTTCTTTATAACAAACATGTATCGAGTAATTTTCTGTTTTCTGTTTTGCACTCTTCCTCTGTCCTCTTCTGTTCTCCTTCCTTTTCCCTATTCTTTTCTTTGTTTGTCCTCTCTCCCTTCTTCTGCTAATTTTTTTCTTTTTGTCTCTCTCTAGCTCTCTTATTTCCACCTTTTTTTTTCCCCACTTTTATTTTTATCCCACCCTTTCCCTATTTTTCAATTAAAATTTCTATCTCTCTTCCTCAACAAATGAATATTTCCACTTTTCTTCATTCCCTTAAATTCCTATCTTTTTTTTTTAACAGCTAGGTGTCCTGTGTCTCTCATTTTTTTTATGCCATTTCTCATTTTTTTATTTTTTTAAATATTATTTATTTGAAAAATAGTTATAGTGGATGCATAAAATAGTTAGTAATCAAATATCAATGTTCCAATTAAATAAATATTTTGTCTAGCTAGCGCCCAGCTAGCCCAGTGTTTGTAGCTTGTGGGAATGTAAATTAATTCCAAATTCTAATTAATTCCAAATTTTACTACTGAATTGAAATAAATTCTTCATAAATTTCTTCACAATTCTACTTTTTTTTGTATTTTCTCTTTTTTGGCTTTGGGCTACATTGCTCCTGCTGCAAATCAAAATATATAACCCATAATATAAGTAATATTAAATTGCTAATTTTCTCCATTTCTCCCAGAATTTAAGCTCCATTACAGTTTCAAATGGGAATAGGTGGAATATAAATACATAATCCTCCAATCCTCCCAGCAGCCTCTTAGTACTACAAATCTACCATTATCTTTTTAACTCTCTTCTATCACTACTGGAGCTCCTCTTGCAATTAAAATAAGTGCTCCCCTTTTCCTTTGCTCCAGATATTCCAACCAGCTTCCTATTATACAAACCCAAAAGGCTAAAAGTTATTTCCTGTAATGTCCTAGCCTTATCCGGAGATATTTATCCCAACACCGGCCCTTGTCCTACTACAAACAACTCCCCCCATCCCCTACTTCTCCTACTACATACAACCCTTTCCCCCCATCCCATTCATCTTCTGCCTTCTCTCACAACACTCTTAGGTTCTTCGCAATCAACACCCAGCGCCTTAACAACAAAGTACACCAAGTACAAACTTGGATTATGCACAACCAACCTGACATCTTAGCCATCTCTGAAACCTGGCCCATATCGCTGACTCCGAAATCTTACCTCCTGGTTTCCATATCCACAGAAATGACCGATTAAATAAAAAAGGTGGCGGCTCTGCTCTAATCTACTCTAACCTTCTTTCCTTAATCCCTCTTCAAATCCCAACTCCACAATTCAAAAATACTAAACTAACAGCAAGTCTCCTACGATTGAATAAACATAAGAATATCTGCATTATTTCCCTATGTATCTCCCCAGGTTACAACATCTCTACCCTTGAAAATATTCTTTATTGGGCCTCAAATGAAATAAAGTATGAAACTTACATTCTAGGTGATGTTAATATTGATTGGCATAAAATCAACACTCCTTCTCCCTCCCTATCCATTAACCTCTACAACTTCACCCAAGTAATGCTCTCAACCACCCATCCTAACAAAATTCACCCCCCAGGATCCATCATAGACTGGATCCTAGTCACCCATCCAAACAAAATAATTCAGTCTGGCACTATCCCAGACGCCTTCAGTGACCATCTCCCTGCTTTCATTCATCGCTCCGCTAACTCCACCCAATATCAACACCATTACATTCCCACTCTCAATCTTAGCAACTTCAACCCTACAACTTTCTCAAACATTTTTAAACAAATGAATTGGCAAATCCTAAATACTCTTCCCCTTGACAAAGCTGTAGAACATTTCAACTCTGTCTTCCTAAATACTCTTAACTCCCTAGCTCCTCTAAGAAACAAACGAGTCAAATATAATACTGCTCCTTGGCTGTCCAAAGAAACAAAACAAATCATGCACCAGAGGGACAAATCCTGGAAGCTTTACCAGAAGAATAAAATGCCTACTACCTTGCTCCAATACACCCAACTCCACAACCATGTAAAAAAAATAATCACCATGGACAAAAAAACAACTACTACAATACGCTTCAGTCCAACAATAATAAAAACCCTAAACAATTCTGGAAATCAGTTAATTCCCTTCTCCATCCAGGCTCCAGGAATAATCCCTGCCCTGACCCAAGTATAACTGACATTGAACTAAGCTCACATTTCAACTCATTCTTTACAGAATCCATAGCTAACCTAACCAAAATTTTCCCAAACAACAATCCACATAACTCTCATTCTTCACCACCCAACAACCCTAATAACTGTCCCCTCAATTTCCAGCTCAAACCAGTTTCAACCAATATTATAAAAAGGCTCATATCCAAACTAAAGCCATGTTCTAATGCCCCTGACAACATACCCTCCACCTTCCTCAAATGTGCTGCTGATGGTATTGCTCTCCCAATCAGTATCTTAATAAATAGATCCTTAAAAGAATCATATGTACCCAAACTCTGGTGCTCAGCCTACATTCTTCCTCTCCACAAAGGAGGCAAAAACACCAATATTTCCAATTTCCGACCCATTGCCCTACTCTTTCCAGTCTCCAAAATTTTAGGCAAATGTGTTCACCACCAACTTATGCCTTTCTTAACCCAGAATCAACTCCTAACACCCACCCAACATGGCTTCCACCCCGGCCATAGCACCATAACTGCCCTACTCTCCTCCCTAGAAACAGTCAATCGAGCCCGAGATTCTGGACTCCTAGTATCCACAGTACTCCTAGATCTCTCTAAAGCATTTGACACCATTTCCCATAAACACCTTCTCTATCATCTCACCAACCTTAATCTCTCCCCTAATACATTATCCTGGTTCTCCAGTTACCTATCAGACAGATCTCAAGCTGTCAGATGGAAGAACTCTACCTCTTCCTTCTTACCAACACCCACTGGCGTTCCCCAGGGGTCCATCCTCGGACCCATGCTTTTCAACTGGCATTCCCCAGGGGTCCATCCTCGGACCCATGCTTTTCAACATCTTCATTAATAACCTTCACACTGTCATCCCTGACACAACTGTTATCCAATACGCTGATGACTCAACTTTAGTCTGTGCTGCCTCTAACCTTCCTGAACTACTGACTAAAACCCAAATAGCATTTTCTACCACTGAGAACTGGATGCATCAAAAGCATCTCTCTCCCAACTCAAATAAATCAAAAATACTACTTTTCCCTCCCTCCAGGGCTTTCTCTTATGACAAAAATGCTTTCAAAGTCTTTAGCCAAACCAACGCTGCTGTAGAAGTGGTCCCTTTTGCAAAACTTCTTGGCATTACCATAGACAAATACCTTAAATTCGATATTCACATTCAACAAAACATAAAGAAAACCCACCAAAAATTAGGTATGCTCTATAGGAATAACCTCTTTCTCTCCAACTCCTCTAGGCATGCCTTGGCAACTACCTACCTTCTACCATCTTTACTATATGGAGACACTTTTCTAACTAATCTGACTTCTTCCAATGCCTCCAAACTTGAAAATTGCTATAATAAGATATCTAAATTTGCAACTAAATCCAAAACCTCCACTCATCACTGCCTTACCCTACAATTTCTGAACTGGCTAGAACTCTCTAACCTCCTAGACTATCTACAACTAACCACTGCTCACAAATTAATATTTTACCCAGATAAATGCCCAGCCTTAACAAACATCCTTCCCCAATACATCCCAAATAGATCTTTGAGATCTATACACCAAAATTTAATTTTTATCCGCAAACCCAAATGACCTGCTGGCCAGCTTCTACTCTCTTTCTCTCTTGGCAAGAAATGGAACTCTCTCCCTCCTTCATTTAGAACTATACCAAACTCAGAAACCTTCAAGACCCAACTTTTCTCATACCAGTCATCCAAACAGAAATGTTCCTGCTTACACCCTACCTAAATTCAAGGGAATTCCCCAATGACTTCTTCATCCTCCTTGCTCCTCACCTCCCTCTATTTCTATTCTCCTACAACAGACTGAAGCTCTCAGTCACTGATTAAGTAATCTCTCACCTGATTCCAAGTATGTATATATTGTAAATATCAAAGTATTTCTATTGACTGCACAGCAAGTATTTACCTTACTTAATTAGAACAACTGCATGCAAACTGTCCCCTCCCCCTACTAGTATAATAACACAATAACCTTAGATCTTTTATTTTTAAAGACAGTTGATCATGCTGCTCTGAATGGAAACACCTGTAAACTGTGTTCTCTAATATCTGTTAACTGTGTTGTATGATGTACATTTTATGCATTTGCATTTCCTTACTGTATGAATGTTATACATGTATTATACCTTTAAAATTTTGTAACCCTTATTGTATTGCTTATGGAGCTTTTCTCCCCGGGCCTCCACTGAAAATGGGCACTTTCAGGCCCAGTGGACTTCCCCAGTAATCAAACTGAAAATAAAATAAATAAAAATAAATATTCCATTGAATAACCATATCCCATGAATAGGGTGTTAAGCTGGATGGAGTCTCCAGTAGGTCCAAGTATGCATTGTAAGCTTTTTGGGACATGGAGGGGTGACCTATAGCTGGCTAGGACGTGGTATGGGATTTTTTCTATGGTGATCTGCATGTGGAGAAACTCCAGCATGTCGTGATGTCTGACCACCCTAGAGGTATGCTTGTTATTGATGTATATTGAGACACCTCCACCTTTAGCCTTTGTCTGTGCAGCTACTAGTCTAAAAGTGTGCAAGGCACTGACACCTTGCACTGCTGGGGTACTCTCTGCTGCTTTAAACAATGTCTTGGTAACTGTACAAATATCTAGGGCTTGGAGTGTATTTTTTTTTTTTTATTTAAGCTCAGCATTGAGCAGTAACATCTTGAGGTTCTGTTGAGCTGATTTTGCTATATCTGTAGGTTTGTCAATTTATCTTTGCCTAAAAAAGACTCTATGGGCAAAGCCCTGGCCAGTATTTGAAAGTCTAGAGGGGAAAGGTGCAGACCATCCTGTCTTCCCAAGCTGACAATTATTGGATCCCCTTAGAATGACACCAGAAAGACAGACAGACATTGAAATATTTTTTTGTTTTTGCTCAAACTTTGGCATTATTCTTGGTGATGTTATTATGCTGCTCAGTGCTAGGCTCATACCACAATGAGGCACTGTCTGAAAGATCCAGAATGTCTCTCTTCATATAGCCAGGGAAGTAAATTTCAGGCCATTTACACCTATATGGGCTATGATGGAATCATACTGGTACCTGTGACATAATGACTTAAGTGCATGTGTGATTTGGTGGATTCTGGCTCCAGATAAGTAACTAATTGTGATCTTCTCCTTGTTCAGCCTGGTTAGAGGGGCATCAGTATATCATACAATGGAGTCTGCTATGATGAAAGTCCTGGAAAGTGTATTTATTTGTCTTAACGGCTTAGTGTTTGGGGCGCCACTAACTGTGACAGTAAGTATGGTGTTAGGTGTTGTTTTTTTCCTGAATACCTTTGGGCTTGCTGAGGCATAACTTTGACAGTGGGTAGACTAGGTGATCTTTGTTGTTTAGGAAAATTGTTTTTAAGTGCATCAGAAAATGTTTGTGTGCCTGTGTGGCTTTGACTACATGATGTGGACTCATTTGCGAGAGTTTAGCCTCCTGTGTCATTGTGTAATTACACCCCTCAAATAATGTGTCTTGATTCTTTTAAGGATTAAGTGGTTGTCAGTAGACATGAGACAATTGCTCCTTTGTTTCAAGATGCCCATATCCACCAAGCTGGCTACAGAGAAGTTAGGAAATTGCATATTTATACTGTCAAGTTCTTTGATTTGTGAGCTACAAGGGGGTGGTGTATTGGGGGTTAGAAAGTTATTAAGGGTGCTTTGTGCAGACTAATACGGGTGCTTTACTGGGGCAGATTTTGCTAAACAGTACTAAATTCTACTAACTTTAATGTTAACACAATACTGATAACACAATACTGAATTCTACAAAATCTGTAGGCATTGGCACTCGAGGCCCAACTAGCTGTTCTAAGTTTGCTGGCGCACAAGGTATTAGCACTATATTGGTGCTTTGCAGGTTACAGTTTTATGGATCGTTCTGCAGAGAAAATCTGCTTTCTATGTGTTTGCCACTGTACAGGGCACTGCTAACCCATGTAAACATTTAAAAGTTATAGTAGCACAGAAAAAACAGAAAACTAAATAATAAGCCCTTTGATCAATAAAATTATGACACTATTAACTCTTTTGTTTATTTCCCAACTCAGACCAGGGAAACACCTCCTTTCATAACATGAACAAACCCAAGCCTCTTGATGTGAAAATGCAGTAGAAGGGACTCACAAGTGCAATGCTAACAAAAAACACTTAACTAGATGGAAACCCTTTGCTGAAGGTAATTTTGAGACAGCAACAGTGAGAGGAAAAGCATTTTAACAAAACAAACAAAAAAAAATCAGTGAAATCCACACACACAAAATTCGGAAACATTAGCAATCACTCAAAATAACTTGTGCGATTTAGCAATCAAATGTATTAAATTCTGCCTGGATGGCACTTGATACAAGTAAAGCACTTCTGGAATGCAGGCTTTGCTGGGCTCCAGAAAAATGAGCAGGAGACCCTATGCAGTAAAGGAGGTTTACTCAAGAACGATACTGGTTTGCTGGGTGGGCAATCAGTAACATGGGTCTATGGAAAACAATGGGTGGGAAGAAGAGTACATAAACAGCTTATTCAACAGTCAATAGCAATCAAAGAGGAAAGGAAGGGATTATGGGAATCAGATAATCATAAAGGGTGGAGGGCAGAGACACAGCCTTATAAAACAACAGTAGGGAGGACTGGAGAATCTTCTAAAAACAGCAGACTAGCTACAGGGGCTAACAATCAAATACAGGAAATTTTGGAAATGTGGGGAATGGAGAAGACACAGGGCAAGTAGGTAAATTATATGCAGAATATAAAAGCACTGAAGCACAAACTGCAACAGAGACAATTCTCTCACTACTGAACTTCTATTACTGCTTAAGGCACCAGACTAAGCAGAAATTTACCAGTAACACTGTTTATAGAAACATACAGTAATAAATGATTAAAGCACAAATCTGGTACACTAAACTACAGGACTTTGTATTTTAAACCCTGCTGGGCCAAACAGGTATTTGTATTTTAAAGCCTGCTGGGCCAAATGGGTAGCTTTTACAAGTAATTCTACTTGCAGAAGTAGAAGTGCAGAATAATGGAGAAACGCAATCTTCTAACTGCTGCTAATTAAAATTCAACAGTAAGGTCCTAGAACAAACTTAAAAATGCAATCAGATGAAACAGAACAGAAAAGTACAAAGTTGTATCACCACACAGGTCAGTACAAGTGCACTTAAATATATAAGAAGAATTTAATTAAAATAATTAAATTATCTTTCCTTTTTATTTATTTATTTATTTATTTATTTATTTATTTTTGGAAAAGCTAGTTACTCACAGTTCCACACCTCACCAAGTCTTGGCTAAAAGATGCTGGGTAGGGGTAGCAATGTGCTTGAAATAAGAACTAGCTAGACAGCTATCCAATGAAATAAACACAATATATGGGCTCTCTCAGAAACTTTAGCTTAATGGGTTAGTGGAGGTTGGGCAGAAACAGAATGCAAACAGGTAAAAAGGACAAGAATATCAAAGCACTGAAGCACAAACTGCAGCAGAGACAATTCTCTCACTACTGAAATTCTACTACAGTTTAAGGCACCAGACTATGCAGATATTTGCCAGTGTGTTACTGACAAATATCTGCATAGTCTGGTGCCTTAAACTGTTTATAGAAAAGGCAGTACTAAATGATTTAAGGCACATGTTTGTTAGTAGTACATAGTTCTGCCACAACTGTAAATTAAACTATAAGACTTTGACCCAGCAAGGCTTAAAATACAAACAAGTAGCTTTTACAAGGAATTCTACTTGTGGATGTAGAAGTGCAGAATAATGCAGAAACACAATCTTCCAATGACTGCTAATTAAAATATAGCACTAAGGTCCTAGAACTAAAAATACAATTGGATGGAACAGAACAGAAAAGTACATAGTATCAGTACACAGGTCTGTATAAGTGCACCTAAATATTTAAGCAGAACTGAAAAATTAGAATAAATTAATTCTTTTTTTAAGCTATTTACTCAGTTCTAAACCTCTCCAATTTTGAAATATAATCTCCTGTACAGGTTTGTCTGCTGAGTACTACTCTTAATAACCCCAAGCATTCCAACATATAATGCTCTTTAAATGGCCTAAATACCAGAATAAGGTCTCCTCTACCACATTTTGTAGTCCTTCCTAGTAACTTACACTTTCATATCCATGGGGTCCCCTTGGTATACTTCTAGGGTTTCCATATTACTATTCCATATTCTAGTTCAGGTCTAATGTAACTTAGAATGATTTTATTTCTGATTTCCTAAACTTCATATAATCATTTTTATATGTTACATAGTTTTAGTTTATAATTATCATTAACCAATTGGTTGATATGATCAGAAAACCTCACAGCTGGGACTACACTTTATTCCCAGGTCGTTAGATGAATCTGCAGTTTCAATCACTGTGTGTAATGTCTCCTAAATCTCATATGCTTATTTTTTGTGTGTTTATAAGAAAAGTATTCCCCTGTGCCTACATGGTCAGTTTAAGTTCTTTTTCAGATGAAGGCTGTTGATAACAGGTGTAATCAGTTTTCACATTTTCAAGTCATCTGTATACATATTACAGAACACCTCAGATGAAAAAAAGATCTGAAAGATTCAACCTAAATATTTAAGGGCTTAGGAAAGGGCACTCCTTGAAATCGTACCTATATCCTAAAATTTCACCTGCCCAGGTGCTGTATACTTTCATGTAGATATCCATTTTATCAGAACACACTAATAACCAGGTCTAATTTATTGATTAGTATTTTGTGTATGACTTTATCAATGGTTGAAATAAGTCTAAATAAATTACATAATAGCACTTTAATTTACAGCTATGTTATTATACGTCATTTTACAAGTAGGTATAGATTTTTAATAGCTACATGCTGATAACACAACTTCAAGTCCCAAGCTTTCTAAGTCTGACAATAAGTCATCCAAAACAACCCTTCAATTTCTTTCCACAAGAAGGCAGTTGTCTAGGTCTATAAATATCTGGATTTGTCCAAGTCCCTCTTTCCCATAAAGATAGGTTTAGCATTGCAAGTGCAATCATGAGGAATTCCCCCATACTTAAAATAACCCAGAGAATAACAATGTAATGGTACTGTACTTTCACACTGAAGTGTTTTAAGGTCATTATTACTAACTCCATTTCATATGACCCATGGTGGTGGTGCTGTGGTAGTGTTGTCGCCTCACAGTAAGATGCTGTCTGGTTTGATTCTCAGCTAGAGTGTCTTCTGCGTGGAGACATGTGTGAATGGGTGTACCTTTGTTGAAAGTTGTGCATCAGGGCTGGTAACTCGGCACGTAAAAATCAACTACCAATCATTAGCGGACCGGAGTTCCGCTGTGGCGACCCCTAACCGGGAAAAGCCGAAAGACACAAACAAATATTTACTAACTCCATTTCATCATTGTGTTTGCTTTAATCTAGTGTGCACAGCAATTTTTCAATATTATCTAATTTTAGTGTTACTACAAATTATCTCCCCTGTGGAGCAAAAACTGCTTTCTATAATATTTTGTAAATACATATACAATCTGTTGTGTAAAGGGAATAAAATTTAGAATCTATAGTTTATCAAATTGTATGTCTTTACTCCTACCACATATTGTATATCTAAAATATTTTCCTATTATACTTAATACTTTTATATAAATTTCCATTTTTCCCAATCTTGTTTCACACTAGCTGTATTTCAACATTGTTTCCATTTATTTTTTTTCTCTCTCATAAATATCTTGCTGTTATGGAAATATACTCTCCTTTGTGTGCCTTGATCCTCATGTTAAAACTTTTTAATGTTTGTATTCAAATAATTTTCCATTTAAATCATACCACACTCCTTCTGCTGTATTTCTACTGAATGCATACCTTCAATTAGTCTTCCATAGCGACTATTTTATGCCATATAGTCAGTTATCTTGTGTGCATTGGTTTAGATTTTAGTTGGGGATTGTTTAACCTTTATAAACCCATAATCACTGCAGATCAAAGGTGGACTCCCTGAGGAACATAAAGAATACCCAGTAGCTAGGTCCCTAGTAGGTTTGTTTATAACCTATAGATGCTGTTCCTGACGATCCATTGTAAATTTCCTTATTAATGTTGTAGAAGCTGTGCGCTTGCCCAAGCTGTCACAAAGACCTGGTATAGTCCCCACTTCGGCAGAATGTAATATTGGGTATGAAAGACATTATCAAAGGTACAAAACTGGCGTCACCACGTTCAAAATTCCTATCGCATGACGGTTCTATTGGGTCAGACTTTTCTTGCCCCAGATGTCAGAAGACCTAAAAGACAAGGCCCAAAATACTGACAACAAACCTAGAATCTTTAAAGAAAATAAACAACTGTAAATCCCAAACACAATAGCCCCTAAACACAGAAGGAAGAAGGTAAATCACCTGCACAACAGCAGCCTGCTTCCAAAATACAAAGGGAGCCTAGACTTAGAAGTAGATCTGAAGTGGTCTTAGCCCGCTAAGAATGAGGCCTAACTTCAGAGCTGCTTCCAAATATAATTTAGTAGCCACCCATGCAAAGAAAAAAGCCAAGAGTGGCAGTGCAGCACTGTGAATGAGGCAACTTCCCCAGCTGGAACCTGTGGCAAAAAAGAAGAAAACAAGAAAGTATGCTGTGAACTCCAACCCAGAAAGTATGCTTTGAACCACATAACGCCGTGAAATGCTAAAAAGTGCAATGAGCCGTCCCAAGATGCTGGGAAATGTGCCTAAGGTCCAAAAATGAGGCCTAATCCAGATTAAAGCACAACTAAATGTGTAAGTTAGGTATAATGGAAAAGCCTTTTATTTGGATTACCTATAAAGTGACAAAAAATAAGCAAAGAACTCAAAAGACTAAAGGAACTGAAACCAATTTGAGGTCACCCTTAACACATAAAGTACAATTAAAAAAACTTTTAATCCATGACAAAGGATTTGTAAGTATGCAAAAGCCGCAGGCCATGGGTGTTCAATGGGCATAAGCTTTAGGAAACCACCTAAAAGCAGTAAGGAAGCACAAATAGTAAATTTACGTGTAAAAAGACCATTCTTAGCCAAAAAAGTCTATCTAAGGTAAAAGGACCAAGACAAAAATTCTCCAGATAAGAGTTAGAGCATTAAAATCGGTCTTCAATGAATCTCCCCTGGAAGAAAAGGATCATTCTTGTCATCAGCTCTCGTAAGATAAAAAAGTCATAAGGATAGTTTTCTGGAACACAATCAATAAATTCCTTAGCAGGAGTAGGGTCTTATATTCTTAGTCTTTTATTCTGCTTGAAGAGCCATGTCTCTCTTGTAAAAAAGATCAAAAAAAGCTTCCATAATCACCAAAGCAGAAATGATTGAATTTTTGCATGACCATCTTGTTTGAAGACTTCCAGACAGCTCCTGTCAGAGGAACTTGATGAAGATTGAAACACCCAAGAAAGGCGCCCCAGAATAATAAAATAACAGCTTTACCTAAAAATAAAATCTTTCCATTTTTTACGTGACACTAGAGCTTGTATACCAGCTTCTATAGTGTTGCCGCAGGTTTATAGAGGCTGTTGAGATAGGACCGGCCTTCAACACAGAATATGCCAGGCTGTCAGAGGAAGAGATGAAGAAGAGGTGGCTTGCGTTTGCTGTCTGACCTTTAACAGTACTGAAATAAGAAGTCAAAGCGAAAGACCAAGCTGTGTGATTTGGACCCCTTGGCAGAAACTGTGGCAGCTGCAGGCCTAGTGGAGATCAACTGAAAGACTGTCTGACCCTGTCTGACACTGTCAATGTCCTTTGGAAGTGAAGAACCAGTTTCTGAGGTGTGGGGGATCTCATGATGTCACAGACTGACACATCTTCAAGTGGCCCGTTCTGTGCTCTGTCATGAAAACCTTGCCTAAACTTTGGTTGCAGGTGGAAGCTTGTTGCTCCCAAGCAAATCATTGAGAAGAGTCAGGAATTCCCCTGAGCATATCTCTTTCTGAAGAATTTACCACACCACAGTTGGTCTTCTTGTTAGAACTCTTGCATTTGTTGAACTCCCTGAAGGAACCTTGTTGGATATGTGAGGTGAAGCATGACCTGAGCCGAAGAAAGTCTGTATCATATGTCACCTGAGATATGCATGTGTGCAGCCCCCGATTGGTCTGAAGTACCTTGTGAGTTGGCAGGCCCTGGTCACAGAATCCACTGTTGTTTTAGTGACATTCCTGAGCCCTGCACACCTCCTACTCTGTTTGTTTGGCAGTATTATTTGAATGCCATCCACTCCACTGGTCTTGCTGTGCAATGGCATTTTGATCTGTCTCACAAAAAATGAATCGTTAAAGGGAAGGTATTGTCTGAGAGACCCTGCTTTAGTACGCTGGATTGGACTGCCTCAGCATGAAAATTGAGCTGAACTTCATAGTGGAATGAAGTAGCTTCTTGATCACCAGCAGTCTTGTCCGGGTCCTCAGTCAGCACTGACTTGATGAGATTTGGTACACACCCAGAAAGCACATGTGTATCGGAAGGGGCATTAGAATACCTTCTATGCTGCTGCAAGCAGACTCCTACCCAGAAAGCACATGTTATGAGATATTCTTTAGACTGTAGAGTTGCTAGTTTTCTTGGCTTCAGAATCATCTCGCACACTAAATAAGGATACCCAGGAAGTCCATGTAACTTATTCCAGCCTATCATCACTCAGAGCACCTTGCTAAATAATCTGGGATAGAGTAGATAGCTTCAAATAGAATTGAAGTCCTGTACAAATGAGTTAAGCTATCACTGTCCGCAGATGGATAGGTCTGTAATCCTTAAAGCTTGAAGAAAAGCTAAGGCAGTCTAAATGAATTTAGAATTACAGTGGGCAGTGCCTAGAAAAGGGCTCACTTGATACTGGACAACGATGACATCTCGCTTCCTTGGGAAAGCAGTAGAACTGTTGAGGAGAGAAGCAGAAGAAAGTAGTATGAGATCGCCAACTCGAACTGCTTACTAGCCCAGCAGAGAATAAAATATGTAATCCCTGAAGTCCTCACAGGGACTGAAATCCCTCGATGTCCAACACCCAGGATAAGGAAGTAATGAGATCCTAAATTCCTCTGGGATTGAAGAAGGCAGATGTAAAATCCCAGGGAGCCCATGTGACACAATATTTCGGAATCTGAAAAGACAGCCAAGTAGACAGTTGTAAATCCCCCATCACCCCTGCCGAGACTCAAAAGGAAGCTGAGTCAACAGGTCAGTTCGCTCCAAAATTTAAACCCCTGACTCCTTGCCCTTCAAGGTGCTTCCACTCTGGCTGCCCTCTCTAAATATACTGGCAGCTGAAAAGGCTGAGTCCCTACCACGTCTAGACCCCAACGACTGACTCCCTTCTTAAGTGTAGTACCTCAGACCCCTTAGCAGGCCAATTTTAACTAAAACCCCTTTTGCCCACCATTTTCTTCAAAAACACTAGACTGAGGTGGAAACTTTCTTTCTTGTCCAGATTCCAAAGGAGACAGTTTCTACATTGTCTTCAAAACACATCCTAAATTAAAATCAAACAACCAGCATCCTGTCTTAACAACAGACTCCAAAACCTTTGTCCTTCAAACCAGCAACCAAACAAACAACCAGAAACCAAGGCAGCATCAAAAGAATGCCTGAACATGGCATTCGCCCCAATACAAACCAAATCCAGCAAGTCTCTACAACATCAATAATCTAAACCCAAATCCAGTTCTCCACCACAGCCAAAAATCAGCAAGTCTTTACCTTGATATTTTTTCAGTACGAAAAACTGACATTTATTTCAGCTTGTGATGGCTAGAATTTAAGAAGTATCAGCATCTTACCCTGAAGTATTAAATTTCCTGCCTCTTCTAAAGTGGACACAATATATTCCTGTCCACAGAGGCTGGGAACAATCTTCTTGCCCCTGAGAAACAGACTAATGCCTGACTTCCTTGTCTCAGTGAAATCTTTTTTCTAAACGCCCTTGGCCTATAGTACCTATCAGGGCTGAACAGGAGTAGTACCTATCAGAATCAGGGATGCAGCTGATAAGGGGCAAAACATCCAGAGATACATGCAAAACACAGGCGGGCGAGCTGCAACACAGGTTCTACCAAAACAGGGCCTATGCTGGGGTAAAAACATGCAACACAGGCCCCTTAGCTAAGGGATTTAATCCTGAATTATGCAAAAATTCCTAAGCCTCTTCCTGGAATCAGAGTAATCCTGGCCTTCCCATTTTCAAAATCAGAAACTCAAGGGAAGGAATAATCAAGGAGTGAGAAAAAAAATAATGAGGAGTAGCCTGTTCAGAAGCCCCTGGAACCCTGTTCCCTGTCATCTGTTCCTTCAAACACGCTCTGCCTTCTTTCCAGGATAGCCCATAGATCCTCTAATCATACTTATCAAAACTTCTGCCATTTTAATCTTCTTTCTTAGTACAGAACCCTAAGAGGAGAGGAGAAGCCACTACCCGAAAAGAAGGCTTCCTACTTAAGTGAAGCTGAACACAACAGAAGGGGAACTGGTGAAGACTGAGGGAAGACTGAAGGAAGAATAGTTGGAAGAGAAGAGCCAGAAAGCCCCCTTCCCTGCCCTGGGAGGTAAGACAGAAAACAGCAAAAAAGTCTCTGCCTGGCCTTCTAGAAACCACTACCTGGACTAACCTGGCTCCGTCACTAGACAAACTAAAGAACCCTGGTAAACCCAACCGTTCATCAACCCAAGGCTGCCAGGGGTCCTGCTTCCCTGGGGCGGAAGATTTCCATCCGACCGGGGCATCCGTTACTTCCAAAACTAAACAACAACACTCAAACCGGCGCCAATCTGGCCTAGTCTAACCTCCTCTTAATAGCCCAGCACAAAGAACGCACAACAGCAACGCCGTGGCTCGCCAGGCCTAGTACACAACAAGGTATTGTACCTAGTATGTATCCCGTGTTTGTTTTGTATACAGTATACAGTTATTCACTTTTTCTCTTTTTCTGTTAAATACTGAGGCAAGAAAAAAAAAAACAAACAAGTTTGTTCTAACGCTAACTCTGATCTGCCTGATTCGGGTTTTCGAACCTCGAACGCCAACCTGCACCCGCGCAAAACTTCTCTGCCGACAGCGCCGTGAAAAAACTGAAAGGATGACGCTGATGCGCCGCCAGTACCTAGCGGCATGACCTGACGATTGCACGCTCGTCTGACCGCCTGACCGAGCTACTATACTCCCTCTATGGGGGCCGGCTGATGGACTACTACTAATAGTAAGGACTGCAGCAATGGAAGACGAAGAACATCTATTATTATTCCAGTCTGTTTCTGGTGAATTTAAAGTCCCAGTTATGATTATTTTTCTCTCTCCTGTGTGAATTCCTCTAGGTCAGCACCACTCGACTTTGGCAGTCCATACACTCCAAAACTTTTACCTGTACTAGGGCTGTCTTTATCATGGTTACACAATCTATAGTATTAGTGCTATCAGAGATGCAATAATCACAGGTCTCTATCTTTAATCCCAATAACACTTCTAGCTGCTCATTTAAAAAAAATCCATTCAAGCAATTCAAATCAAATTGTGTAAGGAAATTACACAATTTAATATATATTTGCATATTAGGTACATTGCTTAGAAATGAAGCACTGTGAGCACCCTGATGTTTAGTTACCTTAAACCGTCAAATAATTGACATGGTCTAACTATTCAGGTCAAAACAACAAGAAAAAATATGAAACAATAGCATTTTGAGCTATTTGAGCTAAGCTGAAACACCAAGCAGTAGTAGTAAGAAATATTTGTAAAGTAAACTCCAAAAGTAGTAAAAAATCTTGTTGCGATCAAAATGTCTTCACTTTTGCAATAAAAACAGCTTCACTTTCTTCGTACCAAAACAACAAATCATCTTGTTGCGATTAAAAATAGCTTCACTTCTTAGTAGCAAAACAACAAATCTTTATTGGGTGAAACATATATAAATTGGTAGATAAGTGCTGTGCTTATTTAAAGAAACAAGAAATAAATATTGTGTTTTTACATATTTCAAAAACAAAGAAAACATCCACATTCTAATTCTACAGAAATGTAAACATATAATTGTGATTGTTAAAAACCTGGATATCTTTTAGAATATATATATATATATATATATATATATATATATATATATATATATATATATATATATATATTAGAATATTGCTGGTTTTAATATTCCAGTGGTTATCTTGCTTCCAGCTTCTGAGTAACTGAATGGAGTGTTTGCAGCCACAAAAAACTGGTGTGCTATAAGACTTATAAATGCACATGTGAGGACAAAGTTATTGGGGTCCGTGTGTTTGGAGGTTTTATAAATACATAAATATGTACCATTAGGAGTTAATCATCTAATCAACTATGTAGACTAACTTGTCTAAATCACATACTACACTATCCATTGTCTATGTGATCGGACAGAGAAAATGTATGTGGGAAATCGGAAAGTAAAATCTAACTGGGTGAAAAATTTAAATCCTGGTCTGCTATGGGTCTTATAACAAACACCAGTAAGGACTTTGCAATTTGGGTTATGCATGATTGATATTTAAAGGAGAACGCCACCCAAACGTCAAGTTTTTCATTCCAAAAAGCTTTTCCTTTCCTGTAATCCAAGACAGAAAAAAACATAATTTAATAATTATGTTTGCTTTTCTTTCCTGCGTCTGTCTTATCTGTTACATCACAATAGCTACTAAGAGTGGCACAGTAATTAAGTTAGGTCACTTATCCCAACAACAGAGCCATTAAGAAAACAATGATATTTACATGTGCCTTAGTTACAGATTGCCAGCATCACAACTCAAATAAATAGTGTAGCTAGAGTCTGAACAAAGTCAGGGCTTTCAAGCTTAGTTTTCATATGCAAATGTTTTTCCCTGTAATAAAGCTCAGTGCCACACAGAAAGAAAGAAAGCAAATATGTTAATCTAACTTCTTAATTTCTGTCAGTATATGATTTTGCATTTTTTTCTATTTTGTAATTTCTGCAAAAGTACATGTTTCTTTTTTAGTTGGGGAAAGAAGATTAACATCAAAGACTTTAATTCTAGCTACAATATTTAAACTGCGAATGCAGCACAAACCATTTCAGCCCAAGTAACACCTATTAATCACAGTGGTCAGATTTCCCACACTTGAACAGTGAACTACATAAAGTTGTTACTTTGAAAAGAACAATTAACTCAGCTACATTTTCAAGGCTGTCATTCAAACATTCCTTAAAATGCTGCAACAGAGACGGCTACTAATGAAAATCAAAGGAAGCAAAGTAATTAAATGTGGATTGGTGCTAACAGTGAAAAGTAAGCAGTCACAGCAATGTTGTCCACTGATGAGAGAGAAAACTATAGAAAATGTCTCTCTAGCATGACATAAGAAAGGTGAAGCCATTTACTGTAAAACAAAATAATGCTAGCCATGGCTCTCAACCTTCCATCTCCAAAATGAGGAACACTCGCCTTCATAATGTGGAACAAATGGGCAAAATGTGGAACACATACTAATGGCTTATTAACAACTTCAACTAGGAAGGTCATAGGATGGTTAAAATATGCTGGTTTTACTTATAAAGAAGATCCTTTAATGGATTAATATGATTAGTTTCTATTTACCTTGGATTTCATTTAAAAAAATTTCTAACACTGAATGTGTGACAGACACTTTCAATGTGGAATTTTAAGGTACTTCGAGGAACATGAACTTTTTAAGACCCCAAATGAGGTACGTTTCTCGTAATGAGGTACACTTGAGAGGTATTGGCAGCCTCCTTCAGATTATTTTGGGGTATAACAAATTAGAAAACAACACTAACCATTTACTTTGATACAGAGGCATTAGCAATGCAGAAAAGTTCAAAATCTGGTGAAAAACATGTTTGTTTTTTCAGTTTTTGGGTGCAGTTCTCTTTTAAGTACGTATTGGTAGAATTGCTAGACATCTTACAGACACCTGGTATAGCAACAACATACTAGCTAAACACAACTAAGATCAACTCAGACACAAGACATTCCAATTTCATATTTTAGATCACATACCAAAACAACTGCAAGGATCATTAAAAGAGACTGGAAAAAACAAGAATTAGAACAACAGATCAGACTAAGCTTAACTAGCCTGGTCTGCAAAGCTATGGAAAGAATCATTATGGAACTCATAAACAGAGACACAGGGGACCTACAGACACTTGACCACACCCAGTTTGGCTTTGTAAAGGGCAGATACTGCCTTTTAAACCTGGTTGACTTTTTCGAAACAGTCACTAGAGCCATTGATGAAGGCAAAGCAGTCCATACAGCATACCTGGACTTGGCTAAGGCCTTCGACACAATACCCCACTCAGGCATCATAGATAAGCTAAACAGCTTAAAAGTAAACCCTTATGTCACCAGATGGGTTGCAAACTGGCTAAAGGACAGAACCCATAAAGTTAAAATTGCTGGAGCAATGTCAGACTCAAAGCCAGTCACAAGTGGTGTCCCACAGGGATCTGTCCTGGGACCCCTCTTGTTTGGCATTTATTTCTCAGATGTTAAGGCGAACATGGGAGGGCTGTGGCTGACAAAGTTCACAGATGACTGCAAACTAAGCGCCATAGTCGATACACCAGCAGACACACACATCCTACAAAAAGGCCTCACTGAAACGGATAACTGGTGCCGTAGTCACGGCCTTAAACTAAATGCCAAAAAATGTATAGTCATCCCTTTTGGAAAAAACAAAGTACCCACAAATTATCACATAGACAGCAACCCACTGAGTACGGAAAAAGTAATCAGAGACCTAGGGACCCAAGTAGACAGCGACCTCTCATTTGACACCCACGTTGCCAAAGTGGTTAGAAAAACATTCTACCTTGCACACCTCATCATGAAGGGATTCACATCCAGATCCAAGGATGTCATTGTACCCCTATATTCCTCCCTCATCAGACCCATGATTGAGTACAATACCCCATTTGGTATGTACCTCACCCGGCACTTGCAACAGCTGGAGAGACCACAAAAGTACCTCACCAAAAGGATCAAGGGTCTCCAACATATGTCTTATTCCATCAGACTAAAGAAACTTCAGCTCTATTCAGTAGCATACCGCCTGCTCAGAGGTGATCTCTGCCTGACATACAAGGCCATGTCCAATCAGGATCTGATGGACATGCTCCACCTCAAAAAATCCAAATCCATCAGGACCACGAGAGCTAAAGACTTAAACCTCGGCACAAGTATGAATAGGACATGCTGGAGGGATAGATTCATAACCCAGAGGCTTCCCATGCTTTGGAACAGGATCCCAGTTTGTATTAGGCAGAGCCCCTCACTGACTCTCTTCAAGACAAATCTTGATGAGTGGATGGGAGATCGAAAGTTTACCCCAGGGGTCACATCTGTGTCACTGCTAGACAGGGGCACAGTAAACTAATCCTATTATATAAGGAGACCTTCATTGTGTCACTACTAGACAGAGGCACAGTATTCTAGATTTATTCTGTACATTTTTGTACCATTTCATGGGGTGGCAAAAGCCACATCACTATGGCTAGGCTTACAAATGCCCCAGGGCAGATAGCCTAGTACTATACTATGAAACTATGAAACTATGAAAAGCATGTAAACCATTCAGATTTCTATCTAGACTCCATCATCACACTTGTTATTGACAGCTGAACTCTCCTGTTTTAATTTGACTTTGGTGGAGATTTATAAAATTATTTATTATTAATTTCTAATTATTAATTGGTTATTAGTTATTGTATTTCTGTGCACAAAAAGTTTTCTTTTGAATTAAAAGGTTCTACACAAGAGGCAGATCTGGAGAAGCATGACTGAAAGCACTGCAGCCAAACTATATTAACTTTTAACATACAGAGGCATTTTTACGTGGGGTTGCTTCCTTATTATTTAAATTCTATTTATTTTTAAAAAATCTATGGTCATTTAACTGATAATCTGGTGTACACCAATAAGAAGAAAATTTAGTTTCTATATAAAAAATACCAATCACATATAACACAAATTACGAAGTCCTCACTGGTGTTTGTTGTAAGACCCATAGTAGACCAACATTTCAATTTTCACCCAGTCAGATCTTACTTCTTGATTTTCCACATACATTTTCTCTATCCAATCACACAGACAATAGATAGTGTAGTATGTGTTTTAGACAAGTTAGCCTACTGGCTAAGGCTCTTGCCACCCCTATAGTGCCTTTTTTAGGCAAGGTTCAAATGACAAAACCACCAACGTGACAAACACAAACATGCAAAATCTGAGGGTAATGCTACTCAATGCTAGAAGTCTAAAACTCAAAATGCACTCTCTCGAGGCACTCCTAAAAATGGAGAACATCGATATCTGTGCAGTAACTGAGACCTGGTTCAAGGCTCCAGAGAGCACCCCGGCAATACTAGGCTACAACTCTTACCATACTTTTCGGCCACCAAACCAAGACCAAAACACTAAAGCTAGAGGAGTGTCCATATTCACCAAGGACATTCACACCTCTGGACTAGTCGCACAACATAATGCATCTGAAATTTTCCAGGTGCAACTGACACTAGGTAAGGCTGCAATCCAAACTGTAGCTTGCTACAGAACCCCCACCATGCTCCAAAAGTCCCATCACACCTTTCTAAACATATTGGAAAATATTAAGATACAACCAAACACCCTAATTCTGAGTGATTTCATCTACCCCGCAATTAACTGGGAAAACTACTCGGATACCAACAGCTTCGCCCAATGTTTCTTGGAATTCATTAATTACAATGCCCTGGACCAACTAATTCATAGTCCCATCAGGGGCTCAAATATCCTAGACCTGGTCATTACCAACATGGGAAATAGATGCTCCACACAAGTGGTTTCCCCCTTCGTTGGTCAGGTCTGACCATAAACTAATCACCCTAGACATCCACAACCCATCCCCACCCCCCAATAAGGAAACCACCGTTAAAAACTTCGCCAAAGCCAACTTCATGCTACTCAAGTCAGAAGTGACAAACTTCATGACACCCATACAGAAGGGAACTGAATGTTCAACAGCTGAATCCTACACTAAGGCACTGTACAAGCACATACACTCGTGCATGAATAATGCCATCCCTAACAGAACGTAGATGCTCTCCTCCAAAAAAAGGAAGTCAATCTGGTGGTCCCCAGCCATAAACAAAATATACAACAGAAGGAAGAAACTGTTGCAGAAAAGAGGAAAATCCCAAGATGTAAAAAACTCCATTACCAGCCTTAGCAAAAAGCTGAGATACCTCATAAAATCCTCCAAAGCTAGTTACGAAAATAGAATTGCCAAAGATTCCAAAGAGAAACAAAAGGCATTCTATACATATGTCAAAAATCTAAGTGGCAATGCTCAGATCTGCTCTGAGCTACAACAGAATGCTATTAAATATACTGATCCCAAGGATATCGCCAATATCCTGGTAGATCGATTCAGTGCCAGTTTCACTCCCCCTCACCCACTAAAGGGCCCATCCCAATACTGGAAGATTGCCAAATTACAGTCATCACAGCCACACAGATAAAAAATGCACTCTCCAAAGCTAAAAATACAACATCCATGGGACCAGATGATATCCCGGGCTGTGTACTACATGAACTGCAAAATGAACTGACACCTCACCTAAGCATCATGTTCAACCACAGCCTCACCTCAGGCTTCGTGCCTACTGAATGGCGCACAGCTACAGTCATCCCACTTCACAAGGGAGCATTAACTCTGGATCCCAAGAACTACCGCCCCATCAGTCTGACGAGCCTGGTCTGCAAGGCTATGGAATGCATTATCATAGAATTATAAACAGGACATTGGCAACCTTCAAATGTAAAACCCCACCTAATTCGGGTTTGTGAAGGGCTGATCCTGTCTCCTCAACCTGACTGATTTCTTTGAATCAGTCTCTAGAGCCATAGACGAGGGTAAGGCAGTCCACACAGCCTATCTGGACCTCGCCAAGACCTTTGACACCATCCCCCCACTCTGGAATCATAGATAAACTTACCAAGCTGGGCATTAATCCCTACATTACTTGATGGGTTTCCAAATTGGCTTACTGATAAAACACACACTGTAAAAATATCTGATAACAGATCCAGCTCCAGACAAGTGGCAGGTGGGGTACCTCAGGGTTCAGTCCTGGGACAGTTCTTGTTTGGCATCTACTTCTCTGAAGTACAGGCCAACACTAAGGGACTCTGGCTAACAAAGTTTGCAGATGAATGCAAACTGGGAGCCATTATTGATTCCCCAAATGATGTAGATATCCTACAAAAGGGCCTTACAGAAACAAATGCTTGGTACCAGAGTCATGGACTCAAGCTCAATGCCAAGAAATGTATAGCTATCCCCTCTGGAAAAAAACACGTACCCATGAACTACCACATAGGCGGCAATACTCTAAACACTGAAAATGTAATGAGAGACTTAGGAACACAGGTGGACAGTGGTTTCACCTTCGATAGCCACATTGCCATAACAGTGAGGAAATCCTTCTATGTGGCTGACCTCATCACAAAGAGCTTTTCATCCAGAAAGAAGGAGGTCATTGTCCCACTGTACTCATCCCTCATTAGACCCATTATAGAGTACAATGCCCCATTTGGTATGTACCTCACAAGAAATCTGCAACAGTTGGAAAGGCCTCGGAAATATCTCACTAAAAGAATCACAGGCCTAAAGCAGATGCTCTATGCTGACCGTCTAAAAAAACTCCAGCTATACTCTGTTACATATTGCCTACTCAGAGGCGACCTCTGCTTAACTTACAAGGCCATGTCTAACCCTGAGCTGCTGGACATGCTCCACCTTAAAGAAATTCCAATCCCTCAGAGCCACATGCTCCAGGGAACTAAACTTCATTGTCATAATGAACAAGACATGCTGGAGGGATAGGTTCCTGACCCAGAGACTCCCCATACTCTGGAATAGACTGCACATACAATGTCAAGCAGAGTGCCTCTTTGGCCCTTTTCAAAAGGAACCTTGACAATTGGATGGGAGATAGGAAATTCACCCTGGGTCAGTCGCCCTAATAGACAGGGGTCCAGGGAAGTAAACATTGTGGGTATAAACAACAAATTGTTATGGCTAGACTTGTATAGGCCCTAGGGCCGATGTCCTATTACCAACCTATGAACCATAGTCGATAAGATGGTTAACTCCTAATGGTACACATTTATGTATCTAAAAAAAACACCAAACACACAGACCCCAATCACTATATCCTCATATGTACATTTATAAGTCTTACAGCACACCAGTTTTTTCAAAGTTCTCTCATTCAAGTTTTACTACTGAATTCCCTGGCTGCAAACACTCCACTCAATCACACAGAAGCTGGGAAGCAAGATAACCATTGGAATATTAAAACCATCTATATTCTAATATATATTCTAAAAGAGATACTCAAATTTTAGCCATTCACAGTTGTATGTTTACATTTCTATAGAATTAAAGAGAGCCATTGATTTGAGAGTGTTGATTTTTTTCTTTGTGTTTGAAATATGTATAAACAAAGTATTTATTTCTAGTTTCTTTACATAAGCACAGTGCTTATCTGCCGATTTATATAAGTTACACCCAATAAAGATTTGTTGTTTTGCTACTAACCAGTGAAGCTATTTTTAATTGCAACAAGAATATTTGTTGTTTGGTAAGAACATGAAGCTGTTTTTATTTGCAAAAGTGAAGAAATTTTGATTGCAACACAATGTTTTACTACTGTTTGGCGTTTAATTTACAAATATTTCTTACTACTATTGCTTGGTGTTTTAGCTTAGCTCAAATACCTCAAAGGCTATTCTTTCATATTTTTTCATATTAAGTACACTGGGAGAAACTTGTACAAAGGGAAGTAATTCATAAAGCAACTATTCCAACTTGCCATGCCATTTATGCCACTTGCACAACTAGACATTTTGCTTGCAATTGCTTGTGCTGTCACCTGCAACTACAGCTTAGCTAGGCCACTTGGGAGAGCTAGAGTATGCCTACTTAAAATCTAGCATTTTCTACAGTAAAACACAGAAAAAAATTATAAAAGGCCTCTGGACATGGACAGATACCACAGACCTTGATAAAATCTCCACAGGCCTTCATCTAAATGAGTGGAGATAACCTGACAGCTGTGCAACAGTTCCAGAACCAACACCCAGTTTCTACTAAACAGGACATACCTTAGGGCCAGTGTTGTAGCAGCCTCTTTTTTTTGACTGCAAGCTGGGTGTGGTCATCAATTCCCCAAGTGATGTGGACGTCCTCCAAGAGGGTCCCACCCAAACAAATGACTGGTGCTAGAAACATGGCCTCAAGCTGAATGCCAAAAAATACATCATCATCCCCTCTGGGGAGCGTGACATCCACACATATTATCACAATTACAATGTCCTAAGCACATAATCAGTTGTGAGGGATTTGGGCACCCAGGTTGATAGCAACCTGACTTTTGACCACCATGTTGCTTCCATTGTACGGAAAGCTTTCTATATGGCCCACCTCATAAGCAAGGGTATCTCATCCAGGGACAAGGAGGTCATAACATGCCTATATTCTTCCCTTATAAGGCCAATTATTGAGTACAATGCCCCCTTCAACATGTACCTCACAAAGCACATGCAGCAGCTGGAGAGACCACAGGGGTTCCTCACCAGGAGAATCCAGGGCTTCAAACATCTACCCTACACATATAGGCTAAAAGCCCTGTCCCTCTACTCAGTTTCATACAGACTCCTTAGAAGTGACCTCTGTCTGGTATACAAAGCAATCTCAGAGACCGCCTTGATGGGACTGTTGCATATCCGCCAGTTAAGCCCCACTCCAGTAACTCACACACACAACCTCAATCTGGTCTGTTATAGCAATAGGACTTGGTGGGACAGATTTGTGTTCCAGAGACTCCCTCTCCACGTCAAACAGAGTACCTCATTATCCCTTTTTAAGCACAACCTGGATAACTGGATGGGAAACAGAAAATACACCCCTGGGATTCCACCTGTGTCCCTGCTGGACAGGGGCTTTGGGTGTTGACTTGTCTAAATTCTTGGCTAGGCTTATAAGGGACTCAAGGCCAATAGCCCGGTAACATCCTATAATTCTATGAATTATCAGTTGTGACATAGGCAGATTTACATTTATATAATAGTATCAAACTCTATTAACACGTTCACATTTACAAACATTATACTTCACATACATTGCTTTATATTATATAATCTAAGCAATATACATAAATAATTAAATTCATGGCTTTTTTTTTAAAGAAACATCTTTATTAAACCATCATTACCACACAGGCAATCATCCATTTATATTATTTATTTATTTATTTGACATTTGTTGACTGAGTTTGTCCGTCTGGGCATGTACCCTTTTTCAGCAGAGGCCCGGGGAGAAAAGCTCCAATATTAACACAATACAAAATTGTACAAAAAAAATGGTACAAAAATTAGTTTCAGGAGCTTCCAAGAATAAATTGAGCAGGCAAGATATTTGAAGTTCAGAAGATCTGATTAGAATAGGGAGTCATTGTTAAGGATATGTTTCATCATTAAAATCCAAGAGGAGAAAATTACTGAAAAAGGAGTTTCAAGTAAGGAATGAGTAAAGGTGGGCAAAGGTGATGAAGGTGAAGAGGAAAATGTGATTAGGTGAACAAGCAAAAGAGACTAAGGAGTTAGTTTGGTCATATATAAGCAAGGGAGAAAAAGAAAGAGAGGTTAACGAGGGAAAGGAAAAATAGGTGTTAGATAAGTGGGGCAGAGTTATAGATGTAAGATGGAGAAAATAGAAAGTTAGTATACAGAAGGTAAGAGTGGTTTAGATGTTTGAGGGCATGGAGGTAGTAGATAGGAAGGTGAGGGAAGGGGGAAATATAAAAAGGAGGTAGAGAGGGAAGGGAAGGATAGAAGGAAGGTTTAAGTGGGGTGGTCACAAAGACATTTCTGGGTGTTGTACAGGTAATGTTGAAGAGATGATTTGAATTCTTTAGTATGGGTGATATTTCTAGGGGCCACGGGAAGTTTTTCAATATGAGAGCAGGAAGATAGCAATATAGATTTCACCCTAGAGACATGTTTGACTTGTGAATCTGTAAGAGGCATTTGTCGGAGCTTCTGAGAGGGCATGGTAGGTTATAGAGGGAGACAAGAATGGATATACTAGGGCAGAAGGAGGGGTTATTTAGGATGATATTGATTATTAGAAGTTGAGAATAAATGAGCTGGTTAGGAAATTTTAACCAGCTGAGTCTGTAGTGCAAGACAATGTGATTTAGGTGGCATATTGGCTGCAAATCTGGCTACTTTGTTATCTGTGGTTTCTAGTTTAGATAGAAAAGAGGGCTGTAGGTTAGTCAGGACTTGTGGGCATTACAAAAGGTCGGGAAGGAGGGAAGCCTGGGCAAGTGAGATTCTGGAGTTAGGTGTGAGAAATCTTTGGTTTCTATAAAGTAAGCTGAGTTTTTGGTGGGTTTTCTTAATACAGTTCTGTACGTTAAGACTGAATTTGAGTTAATCGTCAATGACTACACCAAGTAGCTTAGTGTGATATTCATTGAGATAATTGTTTTGTTTAGGGAAGAGATGGTGAAAGAGGATTTTAGGTGATAGAGAGACTTGGGTAGGAAAAGGAGTTTAGTCTTTTTGGGGTAGAGGATGAGCTGGCTGTCAGCCAAGTTTCAGTGAGGTTAAAGGAGGTTTGCATAATGGAAAGCAGATCAGACGGGTTGTCTGCAATGGTGATGATAGTAGAATCGTCTGCATACTGTATAAGGGATGACTGAGGACATGATAAGTGGAGTTGGTTAGTAAATATATTAAAAAGAAGGGGGCCTAGAATGGAGCCTTTGGGGAAACCCATTTTTACTGGAAGAAAGGGCTGAGAGCCATTTAACTGACTGCTATCTGTTAGTGAGGTAGCTAGTAAACCAGGAAATAGTTGAAGGGCAAAGGTTAAGTTGAGTTAGTTTAGAGAGGAGGATGGAGTGGTAGACAGTGTCAAAGGCTTTGGAGAGTTCTAAGAAGAGGCAGGGCACTAATTTATTATAATATCTGGCAAGGGGGGTTATGAATACAGTTAGTAAAGGAGATGAGAGCAGTAGTGGTGCAATGGTGTGGGCAAAAGCCATGCTGGGTGGGGGTAATAAGGTTTTATTTCATGAGATAAGACTTGTTTATGAACACAGTGCTCAAGAATTTTGGAGTAGGGCTAGTATAGCGTTTGGGCAGAAATTAGAGTGCTACTGAGTTCCCACCTTTGTGGACAGGAATGGTATGGAATTTCTTTCACAGAGTTGGGACGGTGGGTTCACGAATTGAGTGGTTGATAAGGATAGATATAGGGAATGCAATGGAATTGGCTGCTATCTTTAGGAAGTGAGATGGTAGGTTATCTGCTGATGGGGGAGCAGGATTTAAGTTTGTGAAGAAGTTTTTTAATGTAACTAATAGGGATGGCACTGAGTGAGAATGGAAAGTTTTGTTGTGGGTGTGTGTTGGGAGGAGAGGAAATGGCTGTGTTGGAAGTAGGCATGAGTTTTCAAATGGCATTGATAAAGTAAGAATTGAAGCTAGATGCAATTTCCTGGGGTGTTAACAGGCAGGGATTAGGTGTATATGGGTTTCCAGGATGGAGAATTTGGTTTACTGTTTGACAAAAGTTTTTTGGGATTTTTAGGTTGAGTGCTTGAATTTTGTGGCAGAAGTTTCTTTTATTCATGTTAATGTTTTTTGGTCTGGTTACATAGTTCCCTGTATTTTTGCAGTGCACTAGAGATTTGTTTTTTTTTTTTTTTTTTGCCAGAGTTTCCGAGCAGAATCTCTATTTAAGATGTGAGACAGGGTTATCTTAGTGAGTCAGGGTGAGGGTGAGGACCAGTTTATAGAAGAGAGAATATTATTGAAAGTCTCACAGTTCAAATTTGCCAATTTACAGTACTCTATATTTGTGAGGTCTAGTGAGATGAGGGGAGTATCTAAAGACACAAATAGGTGAGTGATCATGGATAGCATCAGGTAGGGATTCAGGGCTGTGGTAGAGTTTATGTATATAAATGAAAACCAACCACATAGACACAATTCTAGTTGCATACATTTTACATCACAAACCATACTAACATACTCCCAGTTGCAAACATTACACATCACTTATAATCTTCCCAATCATTTTCAGTCAAACATTACATAGGTCATTTAAGTCCTGCCTTCTTTTAAACCTCATTCCTCCCCTGTATGTATTGTTCACACAATCCACATTTTTCCTAAGTAGTTTGCTCCTACCCTTTTCTAAAGGTCTCAATTCCAGTTGTTTTATCGCTGTTACTATATTCACTACTTCTAGTATAGTTGGTTTAGATTTTGATTTCCATTTTCTAGTATTTACTTTTTGGTTAGCCACCATAATTAGACACAGTCAGGCCTTACCACATCTAGGAGATTCCTAATCTGTATCATAGCTCAGAAAAATCAGCTCCTCATCACACCAATCTGCCCATCCAGCATCCGTGACAGTACATCCCACAGGGAATTCATAAAGTCCACCAACTCCCAGCAAATATGTTCCCAATTACCTCTTTCTTCCCAGTCACACCTCCAATATTTTCTACCTGAGGAAAATTATCTGGAGTCTACTAGGCACATAAAAACATCTATGGAAACATTTTCAAGCAAAAATCCTAAATCATCTAGATTGTTGCATGTTGTTTCTTTGTGGATTGCTTATCCAATCTCTCTTCCCAATCCTTTCTAGCCGCCTCTGATTGATTATTATAGTTATCATGCAATATTTTATATGTGCTACTAATTATTCCTTTTTTTTTAATGGCTGCTCCTCTTCTAGAATCTACTAAAAACTCTACTTTCTCTTTGCCTATACTCTACCAATCCTTGAAAGGGAAGGAAATCTCTAACTTGCAGTGCAAATAAATTCTCGGCATCTTCCCATCATATCATCTTTCCCTCTTTGGTTATTTGCTCACAATACCTTGGTTCCTTTGCCAGTTTTCGCCAATAAATTCCTACTCCTCTCGCCTATTGTCTATATCTCTAATTGCAGTCATCCCTTCAGCTCTTTAATTGCTATCCACAACTTCTTCACTGGTTAATAAAAATATGCCTGACCTGTGTATAAGACTAAAGGGACTAAAAACATTTTGACTGCTTGTTTCTTACTATCCATATAACAAAGCTTCCATTTTCTCAGTTTTTGTGCTTTTTTTTTGTTTAGTCTCTTCCCACATCTCCTTAGCTGCCCAACCAGAATAATTTTTAATTCACACTCCTAAATACTTAATTTTATCATGCCCTCATAAATATGGATATTGCTTAACAAATTCATGTGTGGGTACATAATTTATCGCTATTGCTTTTGTTTTAGCATCATTAATTTTATATCCTGAAAAGTTATGAAACAGTCTCAAAATGTTTCCCAACACTATAATGTCTCTCTGTTTTTCTCAGGTATAAAATATCATCTGCAAATAAGAGTCAGCTTTTCTTGACTACCATACCAATCATAGCCTTGAATTTCATAGTTCAGTGCTAGGCTAACTGTTCTTGCGAGCCATTTCAAGCCTAGCCAATTATCCCCTGCGAGACTCAAACCTGCACCCTGTGTTTGCAAGGCAAATGCCTTAACCATCAGGCCAATTTTGGAGTCCCTTATTTTCTTTGTCAGTAGTTCTAAATATGGAAATAAGAAATGGGAAAGAGGACACCCCTGCCTTGTTCTCTGCTCAACAGAAAAAATATCAGGACTCCACCCACTTTAATTTTCACCTCTGAACCCTCATATATCCTCCTAATCAACATTATAATTTTTTTCTGGAAATACAAATGCTTCCATTGACCTGCCCATAAAGTCCCAGCTTATTCTGTCAAATGCTTTCTCTGCATCAGAACCCACCAACAACAATGTTATCTTCTTACATTCTACTTCCTTCTGGATCATCAGTGTTCTCTTAATGTTGTCAAATCTTTGCCCCCCCTCCACAAGCCACATTGATCCATATCTATCAATTTTGGCATTAAAATTGTCATTTTTAGCCATTATAGACATGAACACTTTATAATTATGGTTTAGTATTGAAATGGGCCTGTATGAAGCTGGGTCTGATGGATCTTTACCCTCTTCAGGTATTACAGCTACCACTGCTTTCTTTCAGGATGTTGGTACTTCCCCTCCTCTTAAAATACTGTTAAACAAAACCTTCCAGATCCTTATCAGTTTTTCCCTCCTAGCTTTCAAATTTCCACAGGACTACCATCCATTCCTGGGGAATTTCCTGTAGATTGGTTACATATAATTTTTATCTCATCTCTTCCTATCCTAACCATTAGTAATTGAACCTCATCTACCTCTACCCCTGGCATATTTAATTCTTCAAAAAACATTTCCATTTGTATCTTTTCTAGATTTCCATATTTCTCTGGTTTATACAGACTTTCATAGAATTTCCAAAATATTTCTAATACCTTTACCGGATCTCTTGTTACCTTCTTTGTTATAGGCTCCCTAAGGCTGGTGACAGCCATTTCTACTTTCTCTTGCCTGTGTCATTGTGCTAAACGTTTTTGTGCTCTACTATTATCAAAAAGCTGTTGCCTAACAGCAATCTTTCTAAACTTGTGCAGATTATCAAAGTAATCCCTTGTCTTCTGCTTAGCATTCTGCAGTTGAGCCTCCTCCTGTTTTGTGATTCTCCATATTCTGCAATACTTTAACATTTGTCAGTCTATCTAAATAATTCTTGTTACTTCTTAACCATAGCTCCCGTTCTTTTATTTCCACCCTGTTTGTAAACACCACCTTAATTTTATCCCACTCTCTAGTTATATTTTCAGAAGAAATTTCTATTCTCTCTAAAAGCTGCTGAATAACCTCCACTACCCATTTCTTAAATTCCTCTCATTTCAACATACAGGTGGGAAAGCGTCAGTGTCTCATTTTTATTTCATTACCCTGTGTTTTTATTTTAGTTATTGGCTCATGATCTGAAATTGTTACTGGGTTTATATCAAGACCTTCAATTAAATTGACATGTTCCTGTGAAATGTAAATTCTGTCTAGCCTACCCCAGTTTTTGTGTCTTGGGGAATAATATGTACATTCACTCTAAACGCCTATTACTGAATTCACATCTTCCATGCTAAATCTTTTCATAAATTTCTTCACAAATCTACCCTCCTTTGTTATACTTTCCCTTCTAGGCCCCCCAGGTACATCTTCACTGTTGCAAATCAAATTCCAGTCCCCACCTATAAGTAATATTCTTTACCGAAAACTGATCATTTCTCTCAGAATTTTCTTAAGCTCCATTACAGCAGTTTTAGGTGGAATATAAATACATGTTAGTGTAATCCTCCTCTCTTGCTAGTAGCCCTTAGCACTACAACCCTGCCATTACCTTTTTTATCCTCTGTCAGTACTGGAGCTCCTCATACAATTAATGTAAGTACACCTCTTTTCCTTTGTCCCAGGTATTCTGCTGAATAACCATCCTGAAAACCCTTCTTTATCAAATTTAGATGTTCAGTACTTTCTAAGTGCATCTCCTGTAACATAGCTTTGCACTCTACATTTTCTAATATAGTTCACTACTCTTTTTTGTATTTATCTGTGAGACCGCTGACATTTAAAGACATTACTAAAAATATTGCATTAAAAAGTTATTTCCATCTTTTTGTTAAATGTCTTGCCCCAGCTTTTGTGTTGCATGCATACACTGACAGGTTGAAGTTTTATACAGTTTCCTGTCATATCCATTCAGCCTACGTCACATCTTACAAAACTTTGTTTTATAGAATGCCCTCAAACAAACACACACCCCAAATACCCCCTAAAACCTACTTACTTAATACTAACACACAAAACTATGTACATCTTCAAATACTGAAGTTTTACTCTCCTAATAGGAACAAAATTTCCCAAACTGACAGCCACACCCACTCACTTGAGTTAACCTAAAAGAAAAGTTAAACATGCTAAGATGCATGGTGCAGCCTGTGCTTCTACCAAGTGCTGTTTTATTTTAAATAAGAATTTTTATTTTTTTTTTTAAACAAGAACATGGAATACCAGTGATAAAGAACATTGTAGCTTGACAGTACACAATTAATCAATGATCTACCACTGTTATACAAAGCATACTAGCATTTGAGTAACCACATTTGGAAGTATGGTAACATAACATTATTGATAGTCTGACAAAACTAGCACTGACCTAACTTAAGTCTTAGTAAGACTTATCATTAACTAAGCTCATTGGATATCCCCATCAACAACCTACCTATCTTATAGCTATACTTTACACTAACTATATACACTATTTACAATCTGATGTTGCCTAGAAGAACCTCTCTTACTGAAGTTAAAAATGTATATCTTAGTATTTTGTCTTTTACAGTCCAATTTGTTTAATGTAATAGCTTTTCTTTATCCCTGGAATGTATTATAGTCTACACTAAGATATCGAGAAATATTTTCCAATATTTCTGATACTAGGATAATTTCTTTGACTTTTAGTGATCAGCTTGTTAGCTAATACATATTTCATAGCCAAGCATTTGCATTCATCCCATGTAATTTTAGTTTGATCTAGCCAGTTTTGGGCTATGTATGATTTCAGCATGGCACATAATGTTATGATGTGCTTATTTAAATATGTGAAATTTACCGGGAATATATGTAAAATTGCAATTTCCCACAACAGGATAGTTTGTGTGTACTCTTCTTTTCTCCAATTTATTTCTTAAAGAATATCATAATTTATATACATTGTTGCAGCTCCAAAAGATATGTAGGATATCAGCTACACTGGTGTATGGTAGGCATTATTGTTAATCATAATTTGGGTGTATATTAATTTTTTAAAATGAGTTATTGCAGCAATTTTTGTTCAAAGGTAATCCTTTTATTCCTTTCATCCCAATATTTTGAGTGAGTGAATCTTGATATTTTATTTTTATTAGCGGTGGTGGTGCTGCGGTAGCGTTGTCATCTCAGAGTAAGACGCTGTCCAGTTCGATTCTCAGCTAGAGCGTCTTCTGTGAGGAGATATGCGTGAATGGGTGTACCTTCGTTGAAGGTTGTGTGTCAGGGCTGGTAACTCGACACGTAAAAATCAACTACCAATCATTAGCAGACTGGAGTACAGCTGTGGCGACCCCTTACCGGGAAAAGTCGAAAGACACAAACAATTAATCTATATGTAATTAATAGCATTTTTGTTCTTAGAAACAAGTTTAGAATTTGTTGGTGTGAATGCATTTCATGTTTCCTAGTTTTGACATTAGCTGCTATTGTGTTAACCAAATATATTATTTGCTTAATTACATTAGACTCTTACTCCTAGGCTTTGCCTTATATTATCAATTGAGAGATAATTCGGTAGAAATCCCAAACTACATTTTTTAATTAAGGGGTATTGATCTAGGTTTACCATGGTGTTATTTAATCTGATATTTGGATTTAGATGGATTGCTTGACCAAGTATGAGTGTCTTTAAGACTGAGGGAAATTATACGTTTCTGGAATATTAAGCTTTCCCTTATGATTACTGGGTGAATTTTAAATGCCCTTAGTATCTTAGTATTTACATATGGTATGGCTTTAAGTTTGAAGAGATTAGGTGTTGGTGATATAGTTTTATCTATAGTGGATACTATTCTTTATTAGTTGATTCATAATTTGCTATTTGTGTGATTCGACTAGCTTGGATAATATCGTAGTATGTTTGAAAGTCAAGTAAACCTAGACCCCTTTCTTTGGGTAATATTAATCTGGAGTAGCTAATTCTAGTACTTTTTGGTTGCTGTATAAACATTGCTGGAAGTGTTTTTAATTTAACAAAAAAAGTTAGTTGGTATGCAGTAATTGATAGCATTAAAATGAAACAGTATTTTTGGGAGAATATTAATTTTAATAATTGCAGCTTTAGAAAGGGGATAATTTAGGTTATTCCATCTTTTTATATCTTATGTGATATTTGTCCATGTTTTGTACAGGTTATTTTTAATCAAATCAGAGTGGGGATGTGCAAAACTAATACCTAAGTATTTAAGAGAGTAATTGACTTGGATTTTTGTTTCAGGAAACTAGAATTCTTTGTGTTCTAAGGGGTTCAGAGGAAATATAACTGATTTATTTAGGTTAATGGCATAGCTAGATATTTTAGGAAACTTTTTAATAGCGTCAAGATTTAAATCAGTATTTGGGAGTTCAAAGTAAATGTTAAGGTAGTCTGCAAAAGCTGTATATTTTATTTGGACTTTAGAGATATGCATGAAGTGATGGTAAGTTCTTTGACTTTTGTGGACAGGAATGGTATGGAATTTCTTCCACAGAGTTGGGACGGTGGGTTCACGAATTGAGTGGTTGATAAGGATAGATATAGGGAATGCAATGGAATTGGCTGCTATCTTTAGGAAGTGAGATGGTAGGTTATCTGCTGATGGAGCAGGATTTAAGTTTGTGAAGAAGTTTTTTAATGTAACTAATAGGGATGGGACTGAGTGAAAATGGAAAGTTTTGTTGTGGGTGTGTGTTGGGAGGAGAGGAAATGGCTGTGTTGGAAGTAGGCATGAGTTTTCAAATGGCATTGATAAAGTAAGAATTGAAGCTTGATGCAATTTCCTGGGGTGTTAACAGGGCAGGGATTAGGTGTATATGGGTTTCCAGGATGGAGAATTTGGTTTACTGTTTGCCAAAAGTTTTTTGGGATTTTCAGGTTGAGTGCTTGAATTTTGTGGCAGAAGTTTCTTTTATTCATGTTAATGTGTTTTTTGGTCTAGTTACATAGTTCCCTGTATTTTTTGCAGTGCACTAGAGATTTTTTTTTTTTGCCAGAGTTTCCAAGCAGAATCTCTATTTAAGATGTGAGACAGGGTTATCTTAGTGAGTCAGAATGAGGGCGAGGACCAGTTTATAGAAGAGAGAATATTATTGAAAGTCTCACAGTTCAAATTTGCCAATTTACAGTACTCTGAATTTGTGGGGTCTAGTGAGATGAGGGGAGTATCTAAAGACACAAATAGGTGAGTGATCATGGATAGCATCGGGTAGGGATTCAGGGTTGTGGTAGAGTTTATGTATATAAATGAAAACCAACCACATAGACACAATTCTAGTTGCATGCATTTTACATCACAAACCATACTAACATACTCCCAGTTGCAAACATTACACATCACTTATAATCTACCCAATCATTTTCAGTCAAATATTACATAGGCCATTTAAGTCCTGCCTTCTTTTAAACCTCATTCCTCCCTTGTATGTATTGTTCACACAATCCACATTTTTCCTAAGTAGTTTGCTCCTACCCTTTTCTAAAGGTCTCAATTCCAGTTGTTTTATCGCTGTTACTATATTCACTACTTCTAGTATAGTTGGTTTAGATTTTGATTTCCATTTTCTAGTATTTACTTTTTGGTTAGCCACCATAATTAGACACAGTCAGGCCTTACCACATCAAGGAGATTCCTAATCTGTATCATAGCTCAGAAAAATCATCCCCTCATCACACCAATCTGCCCATCCAGCATCTGAGACAATACATCCCACAGGGAATTCATAAAGTACGCCAACTCCCAGCAAATATGTTCCCAATTACCTCTTTCTTCCCAGTCACACCTCCAATATTTGCTACCCGAGGAAAATTATCTGGAGTCTGCTAGGCACATAAAAACATCTATGTAAACATTTTCAAGCAAAAATCCTAAATCATCTTGATTGTTGCATATTTGGGAGACACACATACATCCTCTCATTGTTTCTTTGTGGATTGCTTATCCAATCTCTCTTCCCAATCCTTTCTAGCCTCCTCTGATTGATTATTATAGTTATCATGCAATATTTTATATGTGCTACTAATTATTCCTTTTTTTAATGGCTGCTCCTCTTCTAGAATCTACTAAAAACTCTACTTTCTCTTTGCCTATACTCTACCAATCCTTGAAAAGGAAGGAAATCTCTAACTTGCAGTGCAAATAAATTTTTGGCATCTTCCCATCATATCATCTTTCCCTCTTTGGTTATTTGCTCACAATACCTTGGTTCCTTTGCCAGTTTTTGCCAATAAATTCCTACTCCTCTCGCCTATTGTCTATATCTCTAATTGCAGTCATCCCTTCAGCTCTTTAATTGCTATCCACAACTTCTTCACTGATTAATAAAAATATGCCTGACCCGTGTATAAGACTAAAGGGACTAAAAACATTTTGACTGCTTGCTTCTTACTATCCATATCCATATAACAATGCTTCCATTTTCTCAGTTTTTGTGCTTTTTTTGTTTAATCTCTTCCCACATCTCCTTAGCTGCCAAACCAGAATAATTTTTAATTCACACTCCTAAATACTTAATTTTATCATGCCCTCATAAATATGGATATTGCTGAACAAATTCATGTGTGGGTACATAATTTATCGCTATTGCTTTTGTTTTAGCGTCATTCATTTTATATCCTGAAAAGTTATGAAACAGTCTCAAAATGTTTCCCAACACTATAATGTCTCTCTGTTTTTCTCAGGTATAAAATATAATCTGCAAATAAGAGTCAGCTTTTCTTGACTACCATACCAATCATAGCCTTGAATTTCATAGTTCATAGTTCATAGTTCAGTACTAGGCTAACTGTTCTTGCGAGCCATTTCAAGCCTAGCCAATTATCCCCTGCGAGACTCAAACCCTGCACCCTGTGTTTGCAAGGCAAATGCCTTAACCATCAGGCCAATTTCGGAGTCCCTTATTTTCTTTGCCAGTAGTTCTAAATATGCAAATAAGAAATGGGAAAGAGGACACCCCTGCCTTGTTCTCTGCTCAACAGAAAAAATATCAGGACTCCACCCACTTTAATTTTCACCTCTGAACCCTCATATATCCTCCTAATCAACATTATAATTTTTTTCTGGAAATACAAATGCTTCCATTGACCTGTCCAAAAGTCCCAGCTTATTCTGTCAAATGCTTTCTCTGCATCAGAACCCACCAACAACAATGTTATCTTCTTACATTCTACTTCCTTCTGGATCATCACTGTTCTCTTAATGTTGTCAAATGTTTGCCTCCCCTCCACAAACCACAGTGATCCATATCTATCAATTTTGGCATTAGTTTTGTCATTTTTAGCCATTATAGACATGAACATTTTATAATTATGGTTTAGTATTGAAATGAGCCTGTATGAAGCTGGGTCTGATGGATCTTTACCCTCTTCAGGTATTACAGCTACCACTGCTTTCTTTCAGGATGTTGGTACTTCCCCTCCTCTTAAAATACTGTTAAACAAAACCTTCCAGATCCTTATCAGTTTTTCCCTCCTAGCTTTCAAATTTCCACAGGACTACCATCCATTCCTGGGGACTTTCCTGTAGATTGATTACATATAATTTTTATCTCATCTCTTCCTATCCTAACCATTAGTAATTGAACCTCATCTACCTCTAACCCTGGCATATTTAATTCTTCAAAAAACATTTCCATTTGTATCTTTTCTAGATTTCCATATTTCTCTGGTTTATACAGGCTTTCATAGAATTTCCAAAATATTTCTAATACCTTTACCGGATCTCTTGTTACCTTTTTTGTTATAGGCTCCCTAAGGTTGGTGACAGCCATTTCTACTTTCTCTTGCCTGTGTCATTGTGCTAAACGTTTTTGTGCTCTACTGTTATCAAAAAGCCGTTGCCTAACAGCAATCTTTCTAAACTTGTGCAAATTATCAAAGTAATCCCTCATCTTCTGCTTAGCATTCTGCAGTTGAGCCTCCTCCTGTTTTGTGATTCTCCATATTCTGCAATACTTTAACATTTGTCAGTCTATCTAAATAATTCTTGTTACTTCTTAACCATAGCTCCCGTTCTTTTATTTCCACCCTGTTTGTAAACACCACCTTAATTTTATCCCACTCTCTAGTTATATTTTCAGAAGAAATTTCTATTCCCTCTAAAAGCTGCTGAATAACCTCCACTACCCATTTCTTAAATTACTCTCTTTTCAACACACAGGTGGGAAAGCGCCAATGTCTCATTTTTATTTCATTACCTTGTGTTTTTATTTTAGTTATTGGCTCATGATCTGAAATTGTTACTGGGTTTATATCAAGACCTTCAATTAAATTGACATGTTCCTGTGAAATGTAAATTCTGTCTAGCCTACCCCAGTTTTTGTGTCTTGGGGAATAATATGTACATTCACTCTAAATGCCTATTACTGAATTCACATCTTCCATGCTAAATCTTTTCATAAATTTCTTCAAAAATCTACCCTCCTTTGTTATACTTTCCCTTCTAGGTCCCCCAGGCACATCTTCACTGTTGCAAATCAAATTCCAGTCCCCACCTATAAGTAATATTCCTTACTGAAAACTGATCATTTCTCTCAGAATTTTCTTAAGCTCCATTACAGCAGTTTTAGGTGGAATATAAATACATGTTAGTGTAATCCTCCTCTCTTGCTAGTAGCCCTTAGGACTACAACCCTGCCATTACCTTTTTTATCCTCTGTCAGTACTGGAGCTCCTCATACAATTAATGTAAGTACACCTCTTTTCCTTTGTCCCAGGTATTCTGCTGAATAACCATCCTGAAAACCCTTCTTTATCAAATTTAGATGTTCAGTACTTTCTAAGTGCATCTCCTGTAACATAGCTTTGCACTCTACATTTTTAATATAGTTCACTACTCTTTTATGTATTTATCTGTGAGACCACTGACATTTAAAGACATTACTAAAAATATTGCATTGAAAAGTTATTTCCATCTTTTTGTTAAATGTCTTGTCCCAGCTTTTGTGTTGCATGCATACACTGACAGGTTGAACTTTTATACAGTTTCCTGTCATATCCATTCAGCCTACTTCACATCTTACAAAACTTTGTTTTATAGAATGCCCTCAAACAAACCCCCCCAAATACCCCCTAAAACCTACTTACTTAATACTAACACACAAAACTATGTACATCTTCAAATACTGAAGTTTTACTTTCCTAATGGGAACAAAAGTCCCAAACTGACAGCCACACTCACTCGCTTGAGTTAACCTAAAAGAAAGGTTAAACATGCTAAGATGCACGGTGCAGCCTGTGCTTCTACCAAGTGCTGTTTTTTTTTTAAATAAGAATTTTTATTTTTTTTTTAAACAAGAACATGGAATACCAGTGATAAAGAACATTGTAGCTTGACAGTACACAATTAATCAATGTTATACCACTGTTATACAAAGCATACTAGCATTTGAGTAACCACATTTGGAAGTATGGTAACATAACATTATTGATAGTCTGACAAAACTAGCTGAACTAACTTAAGTCTTAGTAAGACTTATCATTAACTAAGCTCATTGGATATCCCCATCAACAACCTACCTATCTTATAGCTATACTTTACACGAACTATATACACTATTTACAATCTGATGTTGCCTAGAAGGACCTCTCTTACTAAAGTTAAAAATGTATATCTTAGTATTTTGTCTTTTACACTCCAATTTGTTTAATGTAATAGCTTTTCTTTATCCCTGGAATGTATTATAGTCTACACTAAGATATCGAGAAATATTTTCCAATATTTCTGATACTAGGATAATTTCTTTGACTTTTAGTGATCAGCTTGTTAGCTAATACATATTTCATAGCCAAGCATTTGCATTCATCCCATGTAATTTTAGTTTGATCTAGCCAGTTTTGGGCTATGTATGATTTCAGCATGGCACATAATGTTATGATGTGCTTATTTAAATATGTGAAATTTACCGGGAATATATGTAAAATTGCAATTTCCCACAACAGGATAGTTTGTGTGTACTCTTCTTTTTTCCAATTTATTTCTTAAAGAATACCATAATTTATATACATTGTTGCAGCTCCAAAAGATATGTAGGATATCAGCTACACTGGTGTATGGTAGGCATTATTGTTAATCATAATTTGGGTGTATATTAATTTTTTAAAAGGAGTTATTGCAGCAATTTGTGTTCAAAGGTAATCCTTTTATTCCTTTCATCCCAATATTTTGAGTACGAGTGAATCTTGATATTTTATTTTTATTAGCGGTGGTGGTGCTGTGGTAGCATTGTTGCCTCAGAGTAAGACGCTGTCCGGTTTGATTCTCAGCTAGAGCGTCTTCTGCGTGGAGATATGCGTGAATGGGCATACCTTCGTTGAAGGTTGTGTGTCAGGGCTGGAGTTCCGCTGTGGCGACCCCTTACTGGGAAAAGTCGAAAGACACAAACAATTAATCTATATGTAATTAATAGCATTTTTGTTCTTAGAAACAAGTTTAGAATTTGTTGGTGTAAATGCATTTCATGTTTCCTAGTTTTGACATTAGCTGCTATTGTGTTAACTAAATATATTATTTGCTTAATTACATTATGACTCTTATTTACTCCTAGGCTTTGCCTTATGTTATCAATTGAGAGATAATTTGGTAGAAATTCCAAACTACATTTTTTGATTAAGGGGTATTGGTCTAGGTTTACCATGGTGTTATTTAATCTGATATTTGGATTTAGATGGATTGCTAGACCAAGTATGAGTGTCTTTAAGACTGAGGGAAATTATAAGTTTCTGGAATATTAAGCTTTCCCTTATGATTACTGGGTGAATTTTAAATGCCCTTAGTGTCTTAGTATTTACATATGGTATGGCTTTAAGTTTGAAGAGATTAGGTGTTGGTGATATAGTTTTATCTATAGTGGATACTATTCTTTATTAGTTGATTCATAATTTGCTATTTGTGTGATTCGACTAGCGTTGATAATATTGTAGTATGTTTGAAAGTCAAGTAAACCTAGACCCCTTTCTTTGGGTAATATTAATCTGGAGTAACTAATTCTAGTACTTTTTGGTTGCTGTATAAACTTTGCTGGAAGCGTTTTTAATTTAACAAAAAAGTTAGTTGGTATGCAGTAATTGAAAGCATTAAAATGAAACAGTGTTTTTGGGAGAGTATTAATTTTAATAATTGCAGCTTTAGAAAGGGGATAATTTAGGTTATTCCATCTTTTTATATCTTCTGTGATATTTGTCCATGTTTTGTACAGGTTATTTTTAATCAAATCAGAGTGGGGATGTGCAAAAATAATACCCAAGTATTTAAGAGGGTAATTGACTTGGATTTTTGTTTCAGGAAACTAGAATTATTTGTGTTCTAAGGGGTTCAGAGGAAATATAACTGATTTATTTAGATTAATGGCATAGTTAGATATTTTAGAAAACTTTTCAATAGCGTCAAGATTTAAATCAGTATTTGGGAGTTCAAAGTAAATGTTAAGGTAGTCTGCAAAAGCTGTATATTTTATTTGGACTTTAGAGATATGCATGAAGTGATGGTAAGTTCTTTGACTTATTTTAAAGCGGAAGAGTTTCAATATAGATATTGAACAGGGACACCCTTTTCTTGTACCATTAATAATGCCGATAGGTTTTTATTTATATAAATTATCATAGCCTTGCTATACAAGGCCTTCACCATAGTTATATATTCCCAAGGAATACTGAAATGTTTCAGAATTTTAAAAAGAAAATCTAGGTGCACTCTGTCAAAAGCTTTGGATGGGTCTACTGATAGTGCATATCTAGGGCATCCAATCTTTGCCAAAAGACTGACTGAGTCAATGGTGAGTGTGTTGTCCCACACCTGCCTATTATTCATAAAACCCAATTGCTCAGAAGATATAATATGCAGTAATACTTTTTAAAATTCTGCATGCTAAAATTGTTGAAAATATTTTAATATCAATATTTATGAGGTTTTGGTCACGGTGGTGCAGTGGTTAGCATTGTCAGCTCACAGCAAGAGGCTCTCCAGTTTGATCTTCAGCAGGGGTGTCTTCTGTGTGGAGTCTGCATGTCCTCCCTGTGGTCATGTGGGTTTCCTCTGGGTACTCCAGTTTCCTCCCACATCCCCAAAGACATGCTGCAAGTGGATTGGACATGCTAAAATTGGCCCTAGGCATGAGTGCATGTGTGTGCTTTCTGTAGAAGGTTGGACGATGGGCTGGCAACTCAACACCGTAAATCTTCACTGCCAATCAAGAGCGGGCAAGGTGATCCACTGTGGTGACCCCTAACCATGAAAAGCTGAGAGAGATGAGAGTTTTTGGTCTATAATTGCTTGGATTTACAGCATCTGAATTAGGTTTTGCAATGAGGATAGTTTTTGAATTGTTTATATACAAGTCTGTGATTCCAAACGTTATGTATTTGCAAACTTAACAAGATCGGTGTGATCAGTTGCTTAAATGTTTTGTAAAATTCTGCCACATACCCATCAGGTCCTGGTTTCAACTAGTCTATAACTACTATAATTTCATCCACTGAGATTGGGGCTTTGAAATTGTTTATTTGTGCTTCATTCAGTGTTGGAAATTATATTTTTTCCATGAACTGATATTTTTTAAAAAAAAAAAGGCAGCTCACTGGACTGATGCTAGGGGCCATACAGTTTTTGGTAGATCTCTTCAAACATCTGAATAATATCTTTGTCCAAATATAAGTTTTTATTATAATTTATTTTCCTTATTTTGGAAGGAGAGTTTTTGAGATTTTATGATTCTTGCCAACATTTTCGAGGGAGTTTGGGCCCACTCTGCGTATTTGTGGAGAATTCAGTGAGAGAGTATTGTGGTGTTTAAATTTCATGCAGGTGTCCCTGCAAAGTAGCCATCTGATTTTCATGCTCTAGGGAGTGCTTTCTTTGCAATTCTAGCTCTATTCTTTAGATACTTTCTTCTTATTTAGATTTTTATATAGTGAGGCTTTTTGAAGCAAAACTCTGATAATGGATATTGTATGGTATTTCAGTTAACATCAAGTTGTTAGTTTGGGTAAGGATGTTTGTGACTTCTTGAATAAGTTATTTTTCATTTATTAAGCTAGAATTTAAAGACCAATTTGCTGGGAATTGGGAGCCTTTGTTTAGATTTATCCTCTTTTATTGTAATACTGATTTTTGCATGGTCTGATATGGTTCTGGGGTCTCTATTATAATTAACTACATTGTTTAAATTGAGATTAAGAATATATCTATCCTACACCATGATTTATGGTATGGTGAAAATATGTAAATTTACTGATTGAAGCATCATTCCTATAAATTTCAGTGATCAGTTAGGTTAAAGTATTCTATTAATTCAGCTATTCTTATGGGAAGTTATACTGGTTGCTTGTTATCTTTATTTGTTCTATCCAATTCAGGGTTATGTTCCAATCACCTCCTAAGATGTACAGATAGTTAGAAAATGTCTCTAGGTGGTCATAAATCTGATATAGGAAAGCTAGCTGATTTATGCACGAGCCATATACATTCAAAACTGAGATTTTTTTTTTTTGTACAGAGGGTGATCACAAGTAAAATAACACCATCTACCAATTTGGATCATAGCTACCCATTAATATAGTCCTATTAAAGGATTTTAACAATTGCAGCAACACTTCTAGCTGCTGAATTATCACCAGCTGCTATTATTTGTTGCACCAACTTTCTCATAGCTTTCTCCCATTGTTCTCACTTCATATGGGTTTCTTGAATGAATGTTATCCCTGCTTTCATTTTACAAATCAGATGCATAATTAGATTCTTTTTCTTATTTTGTAAGCCCTTTACATTCCACGTCAACAGAAATCATACTATGAATTAACACCAGACCTTTACTATTGTTTTGTGTTAGGTTGTAGGGACAGTAATGATATTTTTTTGAGGTCCCAAAATATGAAGGTGACATCCCTCTTTCAGAACCCCCCCCCAATTCTTACCCACAAATGTCTTCTTGCTGAAAGAGAGATAGGTGAACCCTTTACAGCTACAATACAAAGATTGTCATTCTAAGTCCCAACCGACTCACAGCAACATACATCAACAGCCTGCCCAATCCAAATAAGCAGGTATTCAAATGAGTGGTTACTAACCATTATCATGTTATAACTTTTTGGCTGAGTATTGTATACATTAACCTTTGCTAGCTTAGGGAACCTTATAGACTGTTAATAAAACACTGACTGGCGTACAGCCTAAGGACTACAGTTCCCCACCCCTCTCATTACCTCAGAAAGTAGACCAGTTTCTTCTTATAGGAGTATCCCTATTTTAACCTTACGAGTTGAGACAGAAATGCGGTTACAGATTAAACCTAGTGCCATATTATATGAGCAAGACTTAGTCACATTCTTTACACAGGCATTAGTAATAGATTCACAAAACTATCTTGACTTTCACAAAAAAAGTGTTTCGTAACCACTTTATTAGTCTTAATTGTTACATTTTCTTATAGTATAGTACTGGTCACTAATCAGTAAGAGTAGCTGGCTTTGTGTTCATGTGTTTAGCCTTTAACACCAGGCAAATATGCATGCAACATAACTTGCATTTCTATTTATGAGCTAGAACCAGTACTTTCCAAAGAAAAAAAACAATAGCAAATTTTCATTTCTTAGACCAGCAATTGTGTACATCATCCATTGCCTCAATGCATATTGCAGCGCCTACTTGTTACTACTAAACAGTGACGCCATATAATCCTTTTGTAAAACTTGTTCAACACATCTCTGTGTGTTAACATAACCCTGACTCAGCAGTGAACACAGTTTACAGGAACTTATATCCATTCCAGGGATACATTTAAGTCACAAGTAAAGTCTGCACCACATCGGTTTGTTGCTTTTGTACCCACATATTCTAACAGGATTAGTTTACTAAAGTTCCATTTTGCCAAAATTTACCTTCCGATTGTCAATAGTACAGATTTTTTTCATATCTTATGCTTTGCAGAGCAGTCTAGTTTCTGCAGATGCAGAAATGCTTGCTTTTTAATTCTGTTTACAGAAACCGGCTTTGTGGAGTGTTTTGACATTAAACTGATGCCGTACAAGGAACTTTAACCCCTGCTTTCGTCTTTCCTATTTTTGCAACAGGAGGTCCCTCAGAGCTCGTGGGTCAATTCAACATCATGGCTACATCCCCCCTAGGCCTGGATTTAGAATGCTGAGACAGAAAAAGCAGCTTTCTGTAGTAAAAGGTGTTTAAAAGATTTTACCTTGTGATTAATTAGAAGAAATGGAGATTTATCTGAGCTGACTGGTTACAGCTGGTTTGAGTTTTGCTGAAATTATCATTGCCTTATGTTAGTTGCTTAGTATTTCATTGAATGCTTTAAAAAAAAAAAAAAAAGCCAATTTCAATTCTTCAGTGTTTCTGACTTGAAAATTTCTGCCGTTGATTTGAAAACTAAGTGTAGCTGGATATTTCATTTGGAATTTGATATTTTGGCTTACTAAATAGACACAGAAGGGGGACAAAGCTGGTCTTAGTTACTTGATTGGCAATGGCAGATCCTGGGCAATTATCTTGTGTCTTTTCCATGAAATATATTTCTTTTTTTGCAGTTAGAAAGACTGAGCTTGAGATGCATTCATAATTCTTACATATATTTGTCTAGGGGAGTCCGGGGTTTGAGATTTCCTTAGAGCTTGATGTATTCTCTCTCTGATTGACTGGGACAGTTCTTTGTTTTTTTAAGAAAATCAAATATTTCTTTTATTAGATTAGTTAACAGTCTGCTCAAACTTTTCTGATATGCCTCTAGAACATTATTCAGTTTTTGTTGCATTTCTTTGAACTTTGTGACGGAGGTGGCTTTCTGTATCTCTTCTATTTTTATCTCATTACTCAGGATTTTTGCTTCATTTTGTCTAGTGGTCAGGATTTGTTCTAGATTTCCAAAACTTGTAAGTTTTTAAGAGAAGGTTTGTATTTCTGTATGCAGATGTAGCTAGACTGCTTTTAGTTCTGCCATAATGAAGGATTGCTCAGTTTTAAATTTCAGTGGTTGCTTTGGAGTATCAACTTGCATTTTTGCAGTTTTCTGTCTTTTAGTACATATTTCTTTATCCGGGTATGCGATTAGTGATGGCCTTGTCTTAGAAGAACGAGTTTTCATTTGTTCCATTCTTCTTGCGTTTTGTGAATCTCTCTTCTTTTATAGCTACTTTTTGTATACTAGTTGGCCCAAGTACATGTACAGGAGACACTGCACAGCTACCTCACCGATACAGGAATAAGTGTAGCTTTTCCTTACAAGGTTGAAAAAGTTCCTTACCGGTAAAGAGAGAAGTTTGTTAATGCAGGAGATATTTGTTTGTAGGTTTCTATAGCACTGATGCCTCTCGATTAGGTTAGATTTAAAACTGGTACTGGGAGTAGGCTGGAGTATGTGCTATTTAGCTGGTGGCCATCTTTGAATCCCCAAGTGCTAACTGGGTTATGTCTTTTCTTTGTAGCTCCCCCAGCTGAGAAAACTCCTGAATGCTTTCGGAGAACATTATGCCTTAGCTAATTTATCTTCTCAGTTATTTTTTTTTCTTCAGCCCACCACTATCAGCCTATAGCCAGTTCTCTATCAGATTTTCTCCAAGGAAATAACTGTTTAAAGCATCTTCCATTTTTTCCAGCCTTCTGTTGTACTGTATACACACTGTTTTGTTTATTTTAACCAGGTCTGTGTGCAGTTGCCCAACATCTTCCTGTAGGTTACTGGAAGCCATGCCTGGAGCTTGCCTGGCTTTTTGCTGAAGAGCTGCAGAACTTTCTCCAGTCAGTGTTTCTTAATCACATTTTGTAGCAGATTGTTTTCCAGGGGCACTGCATTTCTTTTTTCTTGGCATCAAACCAGTAAACGTACTAGCCAGTTATTGAAATGTACCCATAAAAAACAAAAGTCTATTAGCCTTCTCTGTTGAGATTCTGTTTTCACATTGGGAGAGCTAGAGTTACTCAATGTGCAGCCATCTTGGAAGATCAATGGTGTACCAGCCTCTTGAGGGTTTGCACCACAGGCTGCAAAGTATGACAACACAAATATAATCTCTCAAGCAACACTAGACAAGAGGTCAATTAGTGCAACTGTGTTGCACATCATAAAAGTTTTAAAAGATGAAATAGTTCAATAGCTGGCTCTGAAATTAATGCAAATGTAAACATATTAGATGTGTAGAGGTGTCAATAGGATGTAAAATGATAGTTATGTACTTGACTAGATTTATTTAATCGTAGTCAGTCTGATGTAAGTTTTGGGTTATGGAACTGCTTTTTTCAGATGATCCAGTAAAACTAGTGCTCCAGCCTTGAGCCTCTAGGCTATGAAACCTCCTTAGAAAGCTTGCTTGACCAAGGGTACAGAGAACCCCACAACAGACTTCCAAAGGAGATAGGACCACAGTGCCCTTCAGCACTAGATATAAAGGGGGGGGGTATATTATCAGATGGATAAGTATGAAAAGATCTAACAGTATGCCAAGTACAGGACTGCAGACTTGTGGATCAGAATTCACAGTTACTTATAGTCTGGGTGGTATTATGACAGCAGACCTTTGAGGGCAGTGGTCCTAAAGGAAGCAAATAATTTGAAAATCATGCCCAACTTGTGTTTAGTAAAGTAATGTAAGAAGCCCGTGTAACAGCTGCACAAATCTCACATGGTTCCTGAAGGCAACAGTAGACATAACTGCCAAACTTGTACAATGAGCCTTTGGCTTAAGGACCAAAGGAAGACTACTGGAAATACGCACAAATGTCAATATGAAATTCATCTAGACAACTGTGGAAAAACTTTTGAACCCAGTCTATTATGATATGGCGGGGGTGCTTAGTTAAGGCTTTCTGACAGGCTTGGTTCTAAGATAGGAGCACAACTGTCTGTACACATCTAAAGTGCAAAATAAACATTTGCACTTGTTAGAGCAGTTGAGAAAGAAAACTAGCAGACGGGTGGGTTGATTAAAGTTAGATTCAGGTGCCAACTTGGGGAGAAGAGTTCACTGCACAAGGAGATTCCTCCTTTGCAACAAAACAAATAAGGCGAAGAAAATGCATGCAATTCTGATCTTCGCCTGGCAGAGGTTATAGCCACAAAGAATATTCCAAGATAGGAATTTTAAGGAAGTGGTAGGTGCTGGCTCAATGGGGGGAGTGATAAAAGGAGAGACTGCCAGCCAGCCCAGCTGTCTGGAATTTTGTAAATAATTATGTCATTTGCAGATAGCAACACGATTCAAATAAGATGCTTGTGTTACAAATGTATTAGAACTGTATGTTATGTATATATCAAACTTGGTTTGTAAAGACATGTTGAAAAGATATTTTATCAAGTGCTTAAAATGTAACCACAACATGCCTTACTGTAACAGAACAGAAGTGTACATGTGTGACACTGCCAGCCCAGCCATCTGGAATTTTGTAAATAATTCTAGGTTACCTGTGAATATTAATAGAATTCATATGCTTGTCTTAAGAATGTAAGAGAACTACAGGTTATGTGTATATTAAACTACTGGTGCAGAAATGTGTGCTGAACAGGGTTTGTACAGTACTGAAATTCAAGGATGTGTCCACAGTGTACCCAACTGGAAAAGAACAGAAATGTATATTAACTATATACCTGTGCAAATGTAGGTTTTAATAGTAGAAGCTGGAACACACATGTCAACTTACAAAACTTCAAGAAAATAAGCTGAGATTGTTTTTCAATTGTCATCTCAGTTTCAGTGAAATGTATAGAGCCAGAGGTTTTTCTGTTGTCTGAAAAGAAAAGTTACTAGGTTTAAAATGCAAGTGTTTAATTGTTTTAAGACTTCCCAAACATCTGAGAGATGTGCATTTCTCTCACAGAGATGTTAATTCTATTAGTTTCTGTTAGCCTGGAAAATGAAGGCAGGTGACAGAGTGAGGTCATCCAAGCTGACCAAGCAGTAATGTTTAATAGTAATTTAAGCACTCTTTCAGAGACTGTGCATTTTGTATTTGACCTGGAAACATCCATCAGCACCTCTGCCTGTGTGTTGTCTGTAAGGCGTAGGGTACAATAATTTCTTTTAGATATAGATGACTACAGTAAAGATTAGTTTAGATGTTCTCTATATTACAGACTGCCCTGCAATGATGTTTTAATATATTTCCTGTGATTCTGAACTCTGTAGTTAACGTGTTGAGTATTGTTTTGTTCTTTTATTATTAAATATATTTAAACCCATCTTTGTGGCCGATATTTATGAGACATATTTAAGCTCTTAGAGTACTTGCATATGTATTTGGTGACACTGTACAGGCCACTCCTAAACAGTCTTGCTCTTGAACACACCGTTTGGAGAATAGTAGCATTATAACAGCTAGGATTGGTCACCCTTTGGGAATAGATTTTAAGTATCTGATAAGGGGTTCTGGTGGCAGTGATAACTACCTTATGGTCTGGGCAGAAAGGTGCATAGATAGTAAACCTGTGTCAGCCTTTCCCAGGTGTGTTTGTGTATAAATCCAGTCTCAAAGTGTGTGTGTCAGCTACATGGGAAGGGACACGATGCACTGGTTGGAGAGTGTTGGGAGGACTTGGCTTGGAACCCCAACTAAGGACAACTCTATAGCTGCGCCAGTGGGGAGTCTTAATGAGGATATGGAGAAAGGAGAAACCAACTCCTGACTGACTGATCTCTGTGTGCTCTTAAAGGACCACTACAGGAAAATAATTCAAAAATACATATTTTTCACTTTTCCTTAAGTGTGGCTCTTTGCAAACCTGTATGTACCACAATGAAGTAGTAAATTCTATTTATATTATGTTTGTACCCCTGATTGCCCTCCTGGGGGCAGACATCCTGATGAGAATTAGTTCTGTTCTAAAAGAAAATCTATACCATAATACACTGCAAGTCCACTGTATTTGAGATTTTTAGTGCCCATAGCTGTACTGTTACAGTACTGTTCCATTCACTTAGAATGGAAGAACTAAGATGACAAGCTATTTTTCAGAGGCCTCAGTAAAAGTATAATTCACTGTCATGCAGTACTTCTTACAAATGTTTTTCATGCTGATGTGTCACACATTCTGTGAAAAAAGCTTCCAGAAATAGTGGCTCTTTGCTGAGATATCAGCCTTTTATTTAGGCATTTAACTTTGATATGCCTGTTTCTTCTTCAGTTACTCCTCCCATATACCAACCCCCTGCTAGCAAGAGTATCACATTTCCTGCCCTGCAAGGTTCAGCTATTCAGTCAGCTTTGCATGACAATACACATCAAACAGATTTGCTTGCTGTCTGCCTGGTGTGCCAGTAAAAGTGTTCCCTCATCTCTCTTACTCCTATCATCTTGAATAGCACTTTTACAGTAAATCATGTTACAAAAATGCTTCTCAATCCTTCATATAAAGGAGTTTAAGTATTCCTTTATAAATGCCTGTAACATACACTGATTACCATTCATCTTGTCCACTGACAGATTGGGCTATGTTTTCAAAAAATAAATAAATAAAATAAAAACCACAACTCTAAGAATATAGACATTTGCCTTGCATAGAATTTCAGTCCTTGGCGTCGTTTTCCCTTATGCATACTACCGAGTTCTCCTTATATTTCTGTGTATTACTGCTATTGTCTGCTCATATTCAGAGTTTTTTTTTTTTTTTTAATTCAAATTAAATTATTTCCTTCATGCTATGCAGTGCCTTCTCCTAATGTTGTGAACAGTGTGCATACTGTTAGTCCTCAATGTCAACTGTTGTCCATTGCAAGCTGTCAGTACAAGTTTCTCCATTCACTGATATCCAGACTTTCACACATTTCCTCAACAAGCTAGATAAATCAGACTACTGCCAACAATATGTTTCATACTACTGCCATGTTGTATGTACCTGTAACTGTTGCATTTCTATAAACCTATGAATATACTTCTTACAGCAAGGATCAAGCATAAAAAGCCATTTAGGTATGAACATCAATGAAACAAATGTGATGACAGCAATTAGAATTATAAATAAACATCTACTCATATGTACCAGAGGGATTGGCTATGGCTTCAGAAGAAACAAAGGGGTGCAAAGCTAAAACATTGGGTGTTGAACAGCTGCTCTGTAACATCAAAGTACAGGCAAGCCAGATACTGTACAAATTGACCATGGCCTCAACACTGCTTAGAGACAAACAAAATAAGAGCTTCTATAAATTTAGAATAAGAGCAATCACGTAGATAAGACACCTTTCAGTTATGCTTGCCTCAACAAGTGCATAATTTGTGAAGGCACATGAATAACAATGGCTTGCCTTTCAGTACATCAAGGGACCAGCTCATCTGACAGGTATGCTGAGCGAGCATTCTATTATGGCAACATCACCACTCCTCAAAGTATCTACAATTCACTGTTCAGCAACATAAGATGGAGGTGTGTCACATATGCTTGTGAACCCTAAATCACAGGCAATGGCTTATCATTTGCACATGGAACCCTAACAATAGTATCAGATGAGGCTAGAGAACAACCACAGAGTAAACCTGGTTTTAAACTGAAGACACAACTTAACATTCCAATGGTACCGGTGTCATAAAACTGTTACATTTCAACATGGACTGCACACAAGGTAGTAGTGTAATAAACTGTACATCCATATTTGTGCAGACATTACTCCAATGTAC